>NW_022987665.1:132500-135000 GCF_902827165.1 Trematomus bernacchii | reverse complement strand
AACTGGGAATGTTAAGATATCGACTTTAAATAACAGAACCTAACTGAAAACATTTAAGACTGGGAAAACCAACTCCACAATGGGAATGGTCATCTCCAGACTGGTAATACAGCTTTACTGTACGTTGGGAATGTCAGCTGTTTCCTGGGAAAAATAGCTCAAGGGTAGCTCGATAATGGAAAGCCCATCTCTCTAACGCTGTGGGAATATCAGCCTCCCACTGGAAAAGTTTTCCGTGTAAATGTTTGTGTTTCATGCTTGATGTTTAGCTCAATCTTTTTTCCGTCTTTTAAGTTTATTAAGGAAACATTTCACTGTGCTCTTTGCTTTCATCACCAGTAGAGACTAGAGCATTCCTGGAGCCGACACATGGCTTCAATTAGGTCCTCATCCATCTCTGGGATGCAGGTGGCTATCACACACACACACACACACACACACACACACACACACACACACACACACACACACACACACACACACACACACACACACACACACACACACACACACACACACACACACACACACACACACACACACACACACACACACACACACACACACACACACACACACACACACACACTTATACACTGTGTGGAATGAAGCTGCCACATTGTGAAAATACCATTAAATTGAAATTGCTTCAGTGTGTGAGTACATGTGTGTGTCCGGAGGATGATTTGTAACAACAATGGCTGCTTTCTGCCAAACTCTTATTGATGAAATTTGCAGGCTCCTGATTGGATAATAGGTTTTTGATTTAGTCAGTTTAAAGGGTTCGTTGGAGATCTTGATCTTAATTATGGTAATGTCACGCTGGAAATTGTGCGTGCTGATTAGGTTCAATATGTTAAATTAGTGGGAGGAGGAACATCAAGAGCAGTAAGATTCCTGGAAACTCTCTCACAGACAACGTCAGGTGATGGAAAGCTCTAGACTGGGAAAAGAAACTCTAGATTAGGAACACTTAGCTCTTGACTGGAAAACCAACTTTAAACTGGGAAAATGTTAGCTCTAGATCAGGGGTGTGAAACTCAAGGCCCGGGGGCCAAATCCGGCCCGTGACTTCATTTCATGTGGCCCCACAAGAGCTTGCAAAGAATATAATATATTTAATATACGGTTACATGCCGATTTACAGAAGCACGTTGCCCATAAACTACATGTCCCACAATGCATCTCAAATTTGACTTTTTTCTCAGAATTTGACTTTTTCTTTTAAATGTTAGTTTTTTTTCAAAATGTTTTTGTTTTTTTTTGTGACTTTTTTTTCCAGAATTTGGCTTTTCTTTTTAAATCATTTTGTGACATTCTCACTGAAGAGACTTGCAATTATTTGCCCTAGACTTCTGCTTTCAGACGTAGTTAATTATGAAGTTATTACCTTATCCGATAATAATCCAATGCAGGGGCAATAATGTAATATAATACATTATTTTATATATATTAAATATTTATATATGTATTTTTATATAGTCTTAAAGTTACAATCGGCCCTTTGAGTGCAACCATAATGCTGATGTGACCCGTGATGAAATTGAGTATGACACCCCTGCTCTAGATCTAGGAAAACCTTCAATAAAATGGGAAGTTTTACTCAAAACTGGGAACACCGAATCTAAACTGGCAACAATTTAGCTCTAGACTGGGAAAACAAGATTTAAACCAGGAATGTTTAAGCTCTTGACTGATACCCCATTCACACCAACGGTGTTTCGGGGCCGGTTCGGTGCTGGTGCTTGAAAAGCACCGGGTTTTCCTGTTCACACCGCAGCGGAGCAGCCTCTAAACTCTGGAATCCGGTTCGTTTCGAGCACCACAAAGTTGTCCGTCTAGAAGCAAGAACCGCTTACGTCGGAGGGGGGCGAGATTAACCTGAGATAACAGTTAAGGCGAGTACGGCAAATAAAAGTTGTAACAAGCAGTAGCGCTGAGCAAAGTGACTAGAACGCAACCACACACTTGTTAAAAAAAAACACGCTTTATAAAGTCAGGCAACACTAACCAGGCTTCGTGTGATTCTGTTTATTTGTACCTTACTTTGACCATCCGTTCGCTGTTATTGATCATTGTGGAGAGCAGGCAGACGTTTTGTTTGTTATTATAGCAGCTATCGGATGGAATCAATACATGGGCTGCACAGGTTGTCATGTCCGACTATCACAAGTAGAATCATAATGAAAAATACGTCGGTAAAAATGTGCCTGTAGAAAACGGCTTAGCAAGTAGTCAGTTTAGCTTCGGTTGCTATGCTAACATCACCCATGTTATACCAGAGAAACTTTCTTAACAGCGTTGTGATGCCAAACAGCGTCAATTCAGACTGACACACATTCACTTAAGGGGAACTGGGGATATGTATCAGCTGCTTGTGTGACAGTCAGACAGTGAATACTTTAGAGCCGTGTGAGCTAACCCGGAGCTAACGGGAGAATACACTCCCGTGGAAGAGCAGCCAGCACTGCAGCGGTCGGTAAATGAAACACATTAATAA
>NW_022987665.1:117500-120000 GCF_902827165.1 Trematomus bernacchii | reverse complement strand
TGTCCTCTACATGTGGTCGCCTGTGTCAACACGAACTGCCACTAAAATCTGTTTTTACACTAGAATCTGTCTGAGTTAGTTATTTCAAACATGAATAACTTTAAAGTGGAAATACACTTGAGGCTGTAAATCAGCTTTCAGCTTGGTTTATAAGCCTTTCTTTATCTCGCAATTCCCTTTGTATGATCTCCATTTACGTCACCAAGAATGTATGCACAACCAGAACAGGAAGTAGATGGCGATTTGGTTTCCCCATGTAGCTTTCGTTAGCCTCCAAAGCTACCAAGGACTATCAATGCAAGTTATTTGCAGATAATTAAACGTTTGAAAACAAAATGCAGTGTTTCATTACTTTTCTCCAATCAAAGAAGCTAGCATTAGCTCCAAACGTTGCTAAAAGGTCGGAAAATACTGTCAATACGCTCATTTACATATTGTTTTTTTTCATTATGGTTAAAAAAAAGTCGCTAAATTTGTCGCTAGTTGCTTTTTAAAGAGTCAAAGAGTCGCTTAATCTTGCAAGAACGTCGCCAAAAATGGTGGGTCTATGTGTATTTGAATATAAAATATGGGTATATATTTGTTGATTTTTCCCTAGTGGTCTAAGGCTGCTTTTACACGGGAACGTTTGCGTTTATGCACAGTATGCGCTTTCAAAAAAGTCTTCCGTTCACATGCATTCGTTTCATTTAACGTGTCTGTTCAAACGAGACCGCTGGAAACGCTGTAGTACATATGCTGGGACTGTAAGTGGCGCTGTAACTTCCGCCACAAAATACACCAAAAGCAGCGAAGAAGACCCCGGAGCAGCCCCGCAGCAATGTTGCCATGGCTACCCTTCTGTTTATGCCCCGCGGTGGATTTAGCAACATGTAGTAGTTAATTTAATTCTCCATGTCCACTTGTTGCTGATGGTTGTGGTAGAGGAGCTGTAGATGTTGTACTAACATGTGTAGCATGGTCAGTAGCAGTAGCACTAGCAGTAGCTACTGTCAGTAGCTACTGCTAGTGCTACTGCTACTGACAGTAGCTACTGGCCATGCTACAGCAGTGAGCAGCAGAGGTGGGGAGAGGCGGGGCTATCGTTATTTGTTCAGGAAATATTCGTATAGAGGCGATTACACGGACTCCTTTGACCCCCCAGAGAGTTTCGTTTGCAAATCTATCCACCTTGGGACCCGTTATCGTTTGTGGGGTCCGTTTGTTACGGCCTCGTGTAAATAATAGGGCTATACGTAAGAGAAACTATGAAGATACAAGCCGTTTTGCCCTCGTGTAAACGGCGCCTAAATATAGTGCTACATTTTCCACACGTCACTTTTCATAGCGTCTAAAGTCGCTAAATCTTGTAAGGAAGTTGCCTTATTTGTGTTCAGGGCACGAAATTGGAAATGCTTGAGGAGCAGTTTAGAAGTCTTTTAATGCCGATTTAAAAACAGTGAAATGTGTATTCTTTTTGCAGTTAAATCAGGAAGAGAGAGAAGGATGGCTGACAACAACAACAACAACAACAACAGTGTGTGTGTCCGGAGATAAGAGACGTGGCACACAGCTCTCTGACAGATGTGAAAGTTAACAAAGCTCTGCTCTGACGACCCGCTGACTGAAAGGTGATGTCATGTGACCTCATGTGTTTACCTGATGCTCAGATTAGAAAGGGCTTTTATTTTGAAAAGCTGCAGGTACTCGTCATCGTTTCTACTCAATAAAGTGCTGTGTTCCTTCACTTCTTTGCTGAGTTGTGTAACACGTTTGAGGGGAAAATAGCAGGCTACTGTTTGGAACAAAGACACGTAGTGACTGCAGTGAAGATCAAGAAGAACGCATACATTAAACATGTTGGTGTGTTCAATCAGATATCAGACCATTATTCAAATGTTGGCGTCGCACGGAAAGAAAGAAAGAAAGACGGCGAGGCCTCTCTGGTTTTGTCCTCGTTCTTTCTTTCTGTCTTTCTTTCTCTCAGTGTTTTCGGGGTGGGGGCCCCCCAGGGAGGAGGAGGAGGAGGAGGGAGGGGGGGGGGGGGGGTATTCCAAGATCTGTGGATGAACTCGTCCCAAAGAAGAAGTCAGAGAGAGAGACAGGATGAACAAGAAACAAAGTCTGAAACTGTAGAGAGGTTTATATCAGTATGTAGTGTCTCTACTTTAAAGAGTCCTCTCCTGCTGATGTTCAGGTGTATATCAGTATGTAGTGTCTCTACTTTAAAGAGTCCTCTCCTGCTGATGTTCAGGTGTATATCAGTATGCAGTGTCTCTACTTTAAAGAGTCCTCTCCTGCTGATGTTCAGGTGTATATCAGTATGTAGTGTCTCTACTTTAAAGAGTCCTCTCCTGCTGATGTTCAGGTGTATATCAGTATGCAGTGTCTCTACTTTAAAGAGTCCTCTCTTGCTGATGTTCAGGTGTATATCAGTATGTAGTGTCTCTACTTTAAAGAGTCCTCTCCTGCTGATGTTCAGGTGTATATCAGTATGTAGTGTCTCTACTTTAAAGCGTCC
>NW_022987665.1:17500-110000 GCF_902827165.1 Trematomus bernacchii | reverse complement strand
GCAGCTTCTCTTCGGACAGAAAACGGAACCAGCTCCACCTTTAGACCCGGTTCTCCTCCGCCCGGCGATAAACATCCACCAAACCCGGCTTCTCTTCTGCTGTCGAGGCGTTTCTCTCCTGATTGTATCCCAAGTCGGAAGCTGATGTGAAGCTACGCAGGATTAGCATTAGCATCGTTAGCTTGATTGTTGTTTTGATTATTTCACGAAAAACAACGGTTTTTAATAAGAAAAAACAGACCATGGCGGCCGGAGGGGCGGGCGGCAAAACCTACTCGTTCAAGGTGGTTCTTCTGGGGGAAGGATGTGTGGGGAAGACGTCCATGGTGCTGCGGTACTGCGAGAACAAATTCAACGACAAACACATCACAACTTTACAGGTAAAACAGCACACAAAATATACAGGTAAAAACACCACAACTGTTCAGGTAAAAACAACAACAACAAACGTCACAACTGTACACGTAAACAAACACACAACTTTAAAGGTCAAACATCAACATTTTACAGGTAAAACATCACAGCTGTACAGGTAACACAACCAGGAAGCTATGTTAGCTTAGCATAGCTTGATGTACCTATATAGATATAGTTAATGGATAATAGAGGGGGGGGGGGGGGGGGGGGGGGGGGGGGTGTGTGTGTGTGTGTGTGTGTGTGTGTGTTGAAATGTCACTAAATACAATCCATTTCACTACAAATTCAAAGCCCTTTAGTCACAATTTCTTCAGAAATTGTTTTAAAAAATGATATCAAAGAGAAAGTTAAAGTAATAATTTAGAGATTGTACAATAAATAACAACTATACATGTGTACAAATAGTTATATAGAGAATGTCAGAAATGTATATGTGCAAAATGCCTGATACATCTGGGAATAAATGCCCTCCAGAAAATGTTTCAATAAACCAAAAAAAGGGTAAAAATATGTGAAATGTTTCAATAAATGTCCTAGAATTTGATAACATATTAAAGAAAATAAGGGAAACATATCTGAAAGGTGTTTTATGTTTTGATCAATATTTAACTCCAAAAATATTAACAAATGTCTCGTATTTTCCTTGCTAAAAATGTCAGAAAAATATATCAAGAAATGTCCAAACTGGAATTTATTACAGTCATGACAATAAATACAATACTGTACCATTAATGCCGGAAAAGGGATGTTTTCAGGGGGAACGGTAGGGGTTAAATACATACAATATTGCTTAAAATGTATATTATAAAACATTATTAATGCTCTGTGAGTATTGTACAGTTGAATATATATTGCAGAGTATTACACAAGATCATTATTACACAAGGTATTCTAAATATAGTCCTCTAAGTAACTTGTGCAATTCACAACGGGGCTTTGACAGCCTTTCAAAACACCTTAAATTAAGAGTGTAAAAACGAATGTCTGAAAGGAATGCTGCACACAGTGTGAGTAACAGCCAGTGACGCAGGTGAAGGTGTGGACATATCTGAAGTTTCATTTCCTCTTTGCCTCCCCCCCTCTCTCACCCACAGGTGCTCCCTTTATCTCTCTCTCCTCCCTTTTCCTCTCTCTTTGAAACACCTTTAATACTTTCTGATTGCAGTTCCTCAAATAGGAGCTTTTGATGCTTTTCTATATTTAAATAACTGTCCAAAAAATATGAAAGATAAGGGTTGCATTATGGGTAATGTAGGCAGCACGTTCTGCCATGGAAGATGGATTTAAAAAAAGACTAGAACTTCGATCATCGATTTTGATTTATATATATATTTAAAAATTCTTCATGGGAAGTCTTAAGCTGCGTTTCACTTCGGTTAAATGGATTCCTTGCGTCCTTCACTTGCGTCGTTTCCCTGCGACTAGTCCCTCCCACCAGGAAGCATGGAGAGACGCAAGGAAACCACGAGAAGCAGGGAAATGAGTTTTAGGAGCAATGGGACGTCGTTTCCTCCGGAGCGTCACGTGAAGCCACGTCCGTTTGTGATGACGCTGCACAGCTGATCGTCTGACAGCAGCCAGATCAGTGCATGGGCTGCATCGTCCAATCAGTGAGCGATACACAGTAAGGGGGCGGGGCGAGTGTCTGAGGATTTCACCGGAGGATGGTCTGGTAGTTCCTCGGTTATCGCTCCTCGATCCTCGGTCCTCCGGCACGAATAAGGCCACTGGGACGCTACTCAAGATGGCGCAGACAAATCAACTTCCAGTGAAACCGAGCCCGAGGAGCGAGGAGATGAAAAATAAGAGAAGTGAGACGCACCCTTATGGCGCATTTCCACCACACGGTCGGCCTCGGCCACGCTCGGTACTGCTTGGCCGCGTTGGGCCTTAACAGGGCCGACTCACTTCATGCTGCGCTTCCATTACAGTTTAGGAACTGGGGTAGTATCTATAGTAACGCAGTGTAGGCGGAGCCGTGGCGTCATCTTCAATGAGAACCCCAGAAAAACAACACAGCTGTTAGCACTCAGAGCTCACAGCTCCTCATATCTGTTCAGAAACTAGACAAAAGTTAAACAAGTACAAACCACAGACTGCCTGTGTCATGGTGAATACAGTCGCTGCTTTATTTATGTCTGTAGGCCGTTGTTGTGAGTGTGGACGGTCGGAGCATATACTGCGTTAGCTTAGCCAATCTCCATTTAGAAAACACGCATTTTAAAAGGTTTTTCGCCTGCCGTCTGTCTGCAGACTTGTCAAAGCATTAATTCATGGTTTTTACTAACCGGTATCAGTATGTTGTTACTTCGGCATCATTTTGAAACGTGTATTACAATTAAATCACGGTCAAATATGTCCATCTTGTTGTAGTTGTAGCCCCCTTGCAGCGATCCTCTCTCTAGTTTAGCATACTCAGCCCGACTCAGCCCTGTTTGTTGGCCTCGATAGAACCACAATTTTGTCGGGCCAGAAAAGAGGTGAAAAAGTGGCCCCGGGCCGGGCCGGGCCGGCACTAGGCCTAGTGGAAGCGCAACCAAAAACGGGCACGGCACGACACGGCACGCTTAAACCGCGCTCCGTGCCATGGTGGAAATGCACCATTAGTCTTGGTGTTTTCTCCAAGAGAACGACCCACAAATACAGACGGAAAATATTCCAAATACCTGTTTTCCATATTTTCTGATCTCTGAGGAAACGCTCCCAGAGTCTCGCTGTGTGTTTTTGAATAATCCCACCCCAGGGTCTCTGCCAGAGAAACTCATAAAAGGCGGTTTATCTGCCGCTCAGAGGTTAGGGTTACTAAAGTCAGACAGACAACGGGAAATACTGGAAGGGTGATGCAGCCAGGGACGGATCAATAAACACTTAGAGATTCATAATGAAGCCTCGGAGCTTCAGTTTGATTTTACACGTCTGAGAAAAGAAAGAAATTAAATCCGTCTCTCAGGAAAAGCTCTATAGAGCTACACATAGAAGAAGCATGCATAAAGAACATGGATGAAGAGTTTGTCAGTCACATGCTCTCGTATATCTGCAGGACACACACACACACACACAGAGAGAATCACACACACACACATAGAGAGAAACACACACACACAGAGAGAGAGAGAGAATCACACACACACACACAGAGAGAGAATCGCACACACACACACACACACACACACACCACACACACACACACACACACACACACCCACACACACACAGAGAGAGAATTGCACACACACACACAGAGAGAGAGAGAATCACACACACACACACACACACACACACGGAGAGAGAATCGCACACACACACACAGAGAGAGAGAGAATCACACACACACACACACACAGAGAGAGAGAGAATCACACACACACACACACACACACACACAGATAGAGAGAGAGAATCACACACACACACACACACAGAGAGAGAGAGAGAATCACACACACACATAGAGAGAATCACACACACACACACACACACACACACACACACACAGAGAGAGAGAGAATCACACACACACACACACACACAGAGAGAGAGAGAAGGGGGGTTACCTTGGTTGCTGATTGGCTAATGGTTACACAAGCCAAAACATCGTTATGACATCAAGTGGCCAAAATCTGATCAGCTCATTTTCAGACAGGTTTTTATAGAAATGGATCAAAAAGAGAGAGAATCTTTGTTCCTGAAACTTTGGTAAACAACAACAACAACGTGACGTCCGAGCTCTGTAAAAACCGTCTGACGCTCGGTTTGATTCTCAGATTTCTGGAGGAATTATACAGTTTTTGAGGAAGAGAAATATTGTTTTCTGATCACTTTAACATTTTACGGGAAAAATCTGCATTTTGGTTTGAGGGCGCAGAGACCCTGAGACCGTGTCAAATAATAATTGACCATAACAAAATTAACATAATGACAGTTTTTAATAAAAATCAAATATATAATACATTAGAAAATTGAAATAAAAATAATAGTTAAAATGCATAACCCTTATAAACACAATGGAACTTAAAAATAAATTGTTTAAAATGTAAATCAAAAGCCACTTAATACCACTTATATAATTTCCCTTTTGATCCATCTTTGAGTTTATAAACCTCTTATTAAGTTATATTTACTTTCTGTATTCATCTGTACTTAGTTCTTACCTCAAGGTTTATTTTATTTCTTTATACTTAGGTTTTTTATTCTAAATAATCAACTTATTGTTAAGAGCGATGAGAAAATGTGAAAACAAGTTGTGATATAATAGTTTAAACTAATAAAATAATGATATGTGTTCGTCCTTTCTCAGTGAGTTTGATTTAATATCATTTTTTATATAAGTTCAAATACGTTTATTTACTTTAAAATGAGTTCTGATTCTACAAAACAAACAACTTGTTAAGCAAATAATAACAACAGGAACAATAATGGAGCAGCACACAGTGACCTCATTTAGAGAAGGACACACCCAGTCAGCTGACACACACACACACACACACACACACACACACACACACACACACACACAACTGACACACACACACAATCACTCACTCACACACACAGCTGACACACACACACACACACTCACACACCAGTCAGCTGACACACACACACACTCACTCACTCACTCACTCACACAGCTGACACACACACAGCTGACACACACTCACTCACTCACTCACACAGCTGACACACACACAGCTGACACACACTCACTCACTCACTCACTCACTCACACAGCTGACACACACACACACACACACACACACACACACACACACACACACACCAGGGGCGCCACCAGGGATGTTGGGCCCCATGAAAATATATCACATTGGTTACTTAAACATTTTTTTCTTAATGTTCTAAAATTGTTTGGGCCCCTGTCAGTCACGGGCCCTTAGAATCGTCCTAACTTTTCACTCCCTTTCCCGCGCCCCTGGCTGACACACACACACACACTCACACACACACTCACTCACTTACTCTCACACACACACACCAGTCAGCTGACACACACACACACACACACACACACTCACCACAACACACACACACACACACACTCACCACAACACACACACACACACTCTTTAACATCTAGCCCCTGAATTTTGTTTCCCACCGAAAGTCCAATAAATCAGAAACCTCGACCTTTGACCCCGACGCACTTTGACCTCTTTATCAGATCTGCTTTCTAACTCTCAGGTTCAAATGAAAAAGGTTTTTGAACCCGTTTCTCTGAATAAAGTCTGAAAAATACGTAATAGTTATTTATTGAGACACGACTTCAAACCCTTTCCTGTATTTTTAAAAGTGAGCTTTTCAGTCGCAGAGAGATTAAGATAAATCCAGCAGTATGTTAATCCTCCGCTCTGATCCACGAATAACAAACAGCCAAGAGGTCAAAGGTCGTCTGAAGACGGTCATGTGATTTCTCTTGAGTTTTTTTTACCCATTTTAGGTCGTTTTTTCTTTCTATGACTCTTTTTTAAAATTATATTTAAAAGCTCCTGTTGCATTTTGTCTCTCCGTGTTTTTTGTTTGTTTTGTTTGCCTTGTTGTTGTTGTTTAAATGTGATTTATAAATAGACTTGCCCGTCAAGCTGGTTGAATTCAAAACACATTTAAGTTCGTACACCACACCCAACTAATACTTTATTTTGATTATTAAAGTTATTTTATGTTTTATTTTTTTATTTAATTATATAATCTGATGTTTTTTACATTATATTTATAAAGTTTTATTCTTTTCATCTAATATTTAATTTGATAATATTTGTGTTTTTTTTTGTTGGTTTCTTTATTTAAGTTTTTTAGTATTTCTGTTTTTTTTTCATTTAATTTAAATTCAATTATTTTGTTATTTCTACTTTTTACGTACCATTAACATTATTCTTAATTATCATGTGTCATTATAAATACACACCTATCAGTTTAAAGGTCTCCTATCATGCAAAAGTCACTTGTTGATGTCTTCTCTACATCAACATGTGTCCCCGGTGTGTCCCCGGTGTGTCCCCGGTGTGTCCCCGGTGTGTCCCCGGTGTGTCCCCGGTGTGTCAGGGAACTCACGCAGCGTCAGAGAATAAAACCCTCTCTCTTTTCCTCCATACCCAAATCTCTAAAAACGGGGGAACAACGGAGCTGATGCAGATTTGCGTCCGATATGACGTAATATCTGAAATGTGGACCCACGGCCCTATCAGAAAGTTGCTATCAGAAACAATGCCCGACTGTTTTGGACGTAATATGGTCGGTGTTTACATTAGCATCGCTAACACTCAGAGCTAACCTGTAGTGGAGAGCATGTGTGTGAAGAAGCAGGAAATAAAAAGGAACTCACCTTGTGGTATAACCGGCAAGAGAGAAAGCCTTTGAGCTCCATACTGTTTCAGAGAGAATCCTTGATAATCCATGATATGGCGTTTCATCACGGCAGTATTTAGTTTAGATGGTAGCTGCCGTTTAAAAAAAATACCCCAAATCAGCACTTTAGAAACAGGAAGTGAAATAGAGGGATATGAGGCATGGCTAGAATGGGTGATCTGTTTGGTATTTTGAGCAAAACACTTCATAGACATGTTTTTTATATATTTGTATATATCTGAGACCTATGCTATTGCCTACACACAGCATGATAGGTGACCTTTAAGTTCCTCATTAATCAGGTTCATTGATTATTAAATACTGATCCTTTGATCTCCTGCAGGCGTCCTTCCTCACGAAGAAGCTGAACATCACAGGAAAGAGAGTGAACCTCGCCATCTGGGTGAGGAACACACACTTTATTTACTGTTGACTACTAGAGTGTACACAACACACATATTGATGTTGTTGTTGTGTTCCAGGACACGGCGGGTCAGGAGCGTTTCCACGCTTTAGGACCGATCTACTACAGAGACTCGAACGGAGCCGTGCTGGTGTACGACGTCACCGACGAGGACTCCTTCCAGAAGGTAAACACTTTGTTGTTGTTTACTTTATATACAGTTAGACTGGTCCATAAGAGTGGATTTTGTTTACATTTAATTTAACGATTTATTATTTTAGTTTGAATTTCACTTTTTAATTTTATTTATAGAATTTAATTCTGTTTTAATTGTATTTTACGAAATGTTTATTTAATTTATTTGAAAAGTAATTTATTTTGTTTGAATTTAATATTTATATATTTTTTAAAGATTTATGATTATTGAATTAATTTATTTTTGTTTGAGTTTGATTCCACACACACACACACACACACAGAGAATCACACACACACACACACACACACACACACACACACACACACACACAGAGAATCACACACACAGAGATACACACACAGACAGACAGACACACACACACACACACACAGAGAATCACACACACAGAGACACAGACACACACACACAGACAGACAGACACACACACACAGACACACACACAGACACACACACACACACACACACACAGAGAGAATCACAACATTTCATGATTTTTAAATGTTTTATTTTTAAGGAATCGCTTTGCTTTACCAACCTTCCTCTAGCACAGGGGGGTCAAACTCAATTTCATCCCGGGCCACATCAGCATTATGGTTGCACTCAAAGGGCATATATAATATAATGATATATAAATATACATATGTAAATATATAATATATATTAAATAATGTATTATATTACATTGTTGGCCCTGCATTGGATTATTATCAGTTCTGGTCATAACTTCCTAAATAACTACGTCTGAAAGCAGAAGTCTAGGGCAAATCATTGAAAGTAAATATTCAACAATTACACCAATTGTATTGTATATTATATTTCTTTGCAAGCTCTTTGTGGGCCACATACAATTAGGTCGCGGGCCGGATTTGGCCCCCGGGCCTTGAGTTTGACACCCCTGCTCTAGAATATGATTTGATTGATATGTACGGTTTGTGTTTGCAGGTGAAGAACTGGGTGAAGGAGTTGAGGAAAATGTTGGGGAACGACATTTGTTTATGTATAGTAGGTGAGATATAAACAACACTAATCACTTCACTTTGATTTAAATCTATTTATTGACCAACAACTATCAAACAGATCAATAATAATTCATTTCTCTGCAGGTAATAAAATTGATTTGGACAAAGACAGACATGTTTCAGTGGAAGACGCTGAGAGGGGTAAATGTGTGTGTGTGTGTGTGTGTGTGTGTGTGTGTGTGTGTGTGTGTGTGTTGTGTGTGTGTGTGTGTGTGTGTGTGTGTGTGTGTGTGTGTGTGTGTGTGTGTGGTTGTGTGTGTGTGTGTGTGTGTGTGTGTGTGTGTGTGTGTGTGTGTGTGTGTGTGTGTGTAGTGTGGTGTGTGTGTGTGTGTGTGTGTGTGTGTGTGTGTGTTTCTATCTCTCTCTGTGTGTGTGTGTGATTCTCTGTGTGTGTGTGTGTGTGTGTGTGTGTTTCTATCTCTCTCTGTGTGTGTGTGTGATTCTCTGTGTGTGTGTGTGTGTGTGTTTCTCTCTCTGTGTGTGTGTGTGTTTCTATCTCTCTCTGTGTGTGTGTGTGATTCTCTGTGTGTGTGTGTGTTTCTCTCTCTGTGTGTGTGTGTGTGTTTTCTCTCTCTGTGTGTGTGTGTGTGTGTTTCTCTCTCTCTCTGTGTGTGTGTGTGTGTGTTTCTCTCTCTCTCTGTGTGTGTGTGTGTGTTTCTCTCTCTCTCTGTGTGTGTGTGTGTGTTTCTCTCTCTCTCTGTGTGTGTGTGTGTGATTCTCTCTCTCTCTCTGTGTGTGTGTGTGATTCTCTCTCTCTCTCTGTGTGTGTGATTCTCTCTCTCTCTCTCTCTGTGTGTGTGTGTTTCTCTCTCTGTGTGTGTGTGTGTGTGTGTTCTCATGTATTCTCTGTGTCTCTGTAGCTATGCAGAGTCGGTTGGAGCCAAACATTACCACACGTCAGCGAAGTTAAATAAAGGCATCGAGGAGCTCTTCCTGGATCTCTGTAAAAGTACGAAACTTTTCATAAATTCAAATAATAATCTGAAAAATGTTTAAATGTTTTCACCGTGATAACAGCACGTCTTTATAGGAGCAATTACATTTAATAGAAATACAGTTTTTTGTATTGTATCCTCACAAATCTGCTATTTTTAATGCATATAAAACATTTGTATTACTGTCTTTGTATTTTTAACATTTCATTTGTATCTCTCTATATTTCAACTTTTTATTACAATTTTCTCTGTATTTTTATTGTTTTCTTTGTATTTTAACATTCTATTTTATTCTCTGTATATTTTACATTTTTTATTTCCTGTCCTGTGTTTTAGCTCTATTCTTTTAAACCTTATTTGATTTATTTTAATTATTTTGTGTGTGTTTTTAAAAACCTAATATGTATTCCTCTGTGCCTTATTTTTTAATTATTTGTAAATATTTTTTATTATTAGTTTTAACTCTATTTAATTGTCTCTCTCAGGGATGATGGAGACGGCTCAGGCTGAGGAGCGGTTGAAGGGCAACGGCGCGAGCCAATCAGCATCGAGTAGGCGGGGCGTACAGATCGTTGACGACGAACCCCAGGCCACGCCCGCGGGGGGGTGCTGCTCCTCTGGCTAACACACACACACACACACATACACACACACACACACACACACGCTTGCACACACATTAACGAGTGGCTCTAAAACCCTAATAAAAAGTCCTTTGCTGCTAAGGATCATGGGAAATCACGTTTCAAATGATGTCCCTTCAAAATAAAAGCATCTCTTGATCAAAATCTGTCCAAAATCCTCCCGTTTTCAGCACTTTAACCCTTAAATATCTACAGAGTCAGTGACTTCACCTAAAATAAACACATGACAGATGTTGTTGTGTTTATTACGCCAATAAAAAAGCTGATTTAAAACAGACAGGAGATTTATTTTGTTTTCTTTACTTGGTGGGGAATCTCTCGTGGGATAAAACACACACACACACACACACACACACACACACACACACTCACTCTGTAAAAACTCATCATATTTATCCAGAAATAATCAAATAAATCCTGTTTTCGACCCAGAGGAGCAGCAGGGCGAGGGAACAGCGCCACCTGCAGGATAACACATTAAACTACATATTTATTCAATAAATCCAAAATATAATCCATACTTCTGTTTGAGCTGCACATTTAAATAAATTATAAATAACATATAACGTTCCAGGTCCTTAGAAGCTGCAGGTGATTTACAAAAAATAATTTATCGTAATTTAATAATTTAATAAATGAAATCAAACAAAATTACCAGATTAAACAAATCAGATAAAAAAAATACAAAACAATCTAAATATGTCCGTCTTTAAAAATGTGTTTTCTTTAAATCATAAATGTATTTACTTATTAATAAAACAACGTTTAATTAATTAAAATGTCAGGAGCTGGAAACAACAAAAACAAGTATAATTCTTTAGTCAATGTTTTTATTTATGAATGATTTCATCTCTAAATAATAAATATGAATATCTTTCTGATTATTGTGCAGCTCCTTCATCATCCTCTTCTTCATGGTTTTTAAAACACACACACACACACACTCATAAATAATACTGTGCATGTTTGATTTCTGTAAAAGGCTTTTTTCTGTTTTACTTTTAAAAGAAATGGTGAATAAAAAAACCCTGAAAAGCAGATATTTAATAATTTATATTCACGAGGCGGTGACGCACGTCTGACATCTGTACGTGAACAAAAGTTATTTTCTGTGTACTCTCTGTACTCTGTGTACTTTCACTGTCTTTAACCCCCTGTAGCTTTAGTCACGGCACATTTTAGGTAAAAAATCAAAGGCTTACGGAAGCTGGGTCGTACTCTGAGAAGAATTCAAATGGTTTATTTACAGAATAAAATATATAAATAAAACGTGTTCTCTACCCGTACATACACTTGCATTTTCTCTGAGGTTTTCAAATCATACATTTACAAGAAGAAATGTGACATTTTGTAGGAAATGTTAAGAGAAAATGTGTTTGGTGTTTCAGCCAATCAGAGACAGGCTCTGGATATATCTGAGACCTGTGATATATTGATGAGAAACAGCATAATAGGAAATAAATATTCTCTGAGATGTTGAAGTCATACATTTATGGGAAATTGTAAATGTATTTAAAAGAACTTGAATATCTTTTGTGATTTGAGTCAAAGAAAAGTAAAACTCCCTGAATATAAACTCCCAAATGTACGAGGACCAATCGGGGAAAGTGTTCTCTTACAAATGTGTGATTTGTTTTCATTGTAAATGTGCCACTTTAATTAAAGTAATTATACTTTTTAAATTTTCAAAACATTGCTCCCAAATTTATGAGAAGAAACTCGAGCAAAAAGTGTTAAAATAATAGATTTTCCTTCTCTCTCATAAACGTGTTTCTTTCCAGTAAAGGCTCCACTGTATTCTCAGTCATTCAGATTTATGTTCTTGTAAAATTCCCCGATCAGAATCTATTCATTATTTACCTCCAGTGGACCTTTTGTCATCTCTTCTACTTAGCCGTAGGGTCGCCGGTTCAAGTCCCCGACCAGACCTAAAATATGGAGTGTGGGCTGCTACTTGGAGAGGTCCCAGTTCACCTCTACACAATAGCTGCTAGACTCCTGGTGCTAGTCTCCTGGTGCTAGACTCCTGGTGCTAGACTCCTGGTGCTAGACTCCTGGTGCTAGACTCCTGGTGCTAGACTCCTAGTGCTAGACTCCTGGTGCTAGTCTCCTAGTGCTAGACTCCTGGTGCTAGACTCCTGGTGCTAGACTCCTAGTGCTAGTACTAGACTCCTGGTGCTAGTACTAGACTCCTGGTACTAGTACTAGACTCCTGGTACTAGACTCCTAGTGCTAGTACTAGACTCCTGGTACTAGACTCCCTGGTGCTAGTACTAGACTCCTGGTGCTAGTACTAGACTCCTGGTACTAGTACTAGACTCCTGGTACTAGACTCCTAGTGCTAGTACTAGACTCCTGGTGCTAGTACTAGACTCCTGGTACTAGTACTAGACTCCTGGTACTAGACTCCTGGTGCTAGTACTAGACTCCTGGTACTAGTACTAGACTCCTGGTACTAGTACTAGACTCCTGGTACTAGACTCCTAGTGCTAGTACTAGACTCCTAGTGCTAGTACTAGACTCCTGGTGCTAGTCTCCTGGTGCTAGACTCCTGGTACTAGTCTCCTGGTACTAGACTCCTGGTACTAGTACTAGACTCCTGGTACTAGACTCCTAGTGCTAGTACTAGACTCCTGGTACTAGTACTAGACTCCTGGTACTAGACTCCTGGTGCTAGTACTAGACTCCTGGTACTAGTACTAGACTCCTGGTACTAGTACTAGACTCCTGGTACTAGACTCCTAGTGCTAGTACTAGACTCCTAGTGCTAGTACTAGACTCCTGGTGCTAGTCTCCTGGTGCTAGACTCCTGGTACTAGTCTCCTGGTACTAGACTCCTGGTACTAGTACTAGACTCCTGGTACTAGACTCCTAGTGCTAGTACTAGACTCCTGGTACTAGTACTAGACTCCTGGTACTAGACTCCTGGTGCTAGTACTAGACTCCTGGTACTAGTACTAGACTCCTGGTACTAGTACTAGACTCCTGGTACTAGACTCCTAGTGCTAGTACTAGACTCCTAGTGCTAGTACTAGACTCCTGGTGATAGACTCCTGGTGATAGACTCCTAGTGCTAGACTCCTGGTGCTAGTGCTAGACTCCTGGTGCTAGACTCCTGGTGCTAGACTCCTGGTACTAGTCTCCTGGTGATAGACTCCTGGTACTAGGCTCCTGGTGATAGACTCCTGGTGATAGACTCCTGGTGCTAGTGCTAGACTCCTAGTGCTAGACTCCTGGTGCTAGTACTAGACTCCTGGTGCTAGTACTAGACTCCTGGTGCTAGTACTAGACTCCTGGTGCTAGTACTAGACTCCTGGTGCTAGACTCCTGGTGATAGCCTCCTGGTGCTAGACTCCTGGTGCTAAACTCCTAGTACTAGGCTCCTAGTACTAGACTCCTGGTGCTAGACTCCTGGTGCTAGACTCCTGGTGCTAGTACTAGACTCCTGGTGCTAGACTCCTGGTACTAGACTCCTGGTGCTAGACTCCTGGTGCTAGACTCCTGGTGCTAGACTCCTGGTGATAGACTCCTGGTACTAGACTCCTGGTGCTAGACTCCTGGTGCTAGACTCCTGGTGCTAGTACTAGACTCCTGGTGCTAGACTCCTGGTGCTAGACTCCTGGTGCTAGACTCCTGGTGCTGGTGCTAGACTCCTGGTGCTAGACTCCTGGTGCTAGACTCCTGGTGCTAGACTCCTGGTGCTAGACTCCTGGTACTAGACTCCTGGTGCTAGTACTAGACTCCTGGTGCTAGACTCCTGGTGCTAGACTCCTGGTGCTAGACTCCTGGTGCTAGTACTAGACTCCTGGTGCTAGACTCCTGGTGCTAGACTCCTAGTGCTAGACTCCTAGTGCTAGACTCCTGGTACTGGACTCCTGGTACTAGACTCCTGGTACTAGGCTCCTAGTACTAGACTCCTGGTACTAGACTCCTGGTACTAGACTCCTGGTGCTAGACTCCTGGTGCTAGTGCTAGACTCCTGGTGCTAGACTCCTGGTGCTAGACTCCTGGTGCTAGACTCCTGGTGCTAGACTCCTGGTGCTAGACTCCTGGTGCTAGACTCCTGGTGCTAGACTCCTGGTGCTAGCCTCCTGGTACTAGGCTCCTAGTACTAGGCTCCTAGTACTAGACTCCTGGTGCTAGACTCCTGGTGCTAGTACTAGACTCCTGGTGCTAGGCTCCTGGTGCTAGGCTCCTGGTGCTAGGCTCCTGGTGCTAGGCTCCTGGTGCTAGGATGGGTTCAAAGCAGAGGCCAAATGTCGCTGTGTGCTCTGCATGTGTGACCATTAAAGAGGGTTTCATCCCGATTCTATCTACTTAACGATAAATGTACAACGTTGGTGACTTTGTTCAAAAACCCAGATCTTCCTTTGGGAAATAATCAGTTCTGTAATTTTATAAACTGCTCGTGTCAAAAGTGTTTTGTAAAGATGACGGCCTTTAGAAAACGGGATTGTACAGGAAAACTAATCTTATTCTAAGAAATGTATTCACATGCATTGAAAGTCTGGATAATCTTAAACTAGTTAATAAATATCCAACCAGTTTGTTTTGTATTTTTTTATTTTCTGAAAGTCATCAGTTTACAGCTTTAGTCACAAAGAGACAAACAGCACAAATAAAAGCATTTTTCCCTTTGTATCCAAAGTTTAATTAAAGACTTTCTCCCTTTTTAAAATACACATTTCAATCAAAATAACATTTTTTCTGGATTTCAAACTAAAAGCATTTGAATTTCAAAATAACGTTTTTACACGTTTGACTAAAGATATCTTAAATATAAAATATGTTTTTGGTAGATTTAAGTCAAAGTGGAAGATAATACATTCACGTTGCAAAGCTTTGTGCGTTAAAAAGACCCATTAAATGTAAAAAAAATGACTTTCAGTGAAAGCATTGAAGGCACTTCGGTCATCAAACTACATTCATTTGATGGTTTCAAGCAATTAAGAAAAAGAAAAGTACCTTTTAAGATATGCATTGCTATCGGGATGTTTAGAGCATGCCATGGAATATAACAAGTGTTTCTGAAGTGAATTACCTACCCCACCTTTAATATTTAAAAAAAAATAATTCAAGACTTTATCAAACCTTTAAATTAGTGATTTTTCAATGACGTTTGACTCTAAGCCTTTCTGGGATTTTTTTTAATTATAAACACTTTAAAATTTCACTAATATCCTTTTCTTTTGTAAAATATGGAACACACAGTTCCTTAGAAAACAGTCACATTTTAAGGAATGAATTGCCAAAATGTCGCAAATTCAAATCGTGTATTAGAAATTAATCTAAAGCCAAAACGTATTTATTATAATTTGTTTTAATTGTGACGCTGCTTAAAAACGAGCCAAAATGGAGAGAATAAAGTCTCAAAATGTTCTTAAACTAAATATGTTGCAACCTAGACGACCTAATGTTTAACGTTATCAGACAAAAAACCATCCGTGATTAATCCATCCGATTCACTCTAAACTAAAATAATGATTTCTTCAGATTTTTCAAAAAGCTGATTTGCATTAGAGAATAAACCCGATGTCACAGTAAGGCACGATATGGCGCTGAATGAATACATGAAGAGGAAGAGGAAGAGGAAGAGGAGGAGGAGAGTTTAATACTCCGGAGGGCTTTTCAGCTCCTCGTATTTGGGCGGCATGGCGGAGAAGATGGCGGGGATCGTCATCATCATCGGGGCACGGACGCCGTGACGGATCTGATGGATCATCACCGAGCTCAGAGCCAGGCCCAGCAGCTGCAGGGGGTCAGGGTTCAATGTTTAGTATTCAATAACAAAAGGAGAACAGGAAGTGAGACGAAGAGGTAAATACAATTCTACTTTTTAAGTTTTCTTTTTTTAATGTTAAAGGTCACCTATCATGCTATTTGTAGCATAGGTCTCAGATATATACAAATATATAAACACATGTCTATGAAGTGTTTTGCTCCAAATACCAAACAGATCACCCATTCTAGCCATGCCTCATATCCCTCTATTTCACTTCCTGTTTCTAAAGTGATGATTTGGGGTATAAAGCTTTAAAATAAATTTAAAAAAGAGGGGCGGAGCTTATGCAGGAGATTCTACCGGCAGATACTGCCGTGATGACACGCCATATCATGGATTATCAAGGATTGTTTCTGAAACAGTATGGAGCTCAAAGGCTTTCTCTCTTGCCGGTTATACCACAAGGTGAGTTCCTTTTTATTTCCTGCTTCTTCACACACATGCTCTCCAGTACAGGTTAGCTCTGAGAGTTAGCCATGCTAATGTGAACACCGACCATATTACGTCCAAAACAGTCGGGCATTGTTTCTGATAGCAACGTTTCTGATAGGGCCGTGGGTCCACATTTCAGATATTACGTCATATCGGACGCAAATCTGGATCAGCTCCGTTGTTCCCCGTTTTTAGAGATTTGGGTACGGAGGAAAAGAGAGGGGGTTTTATTCTCTGACGCTGCGTGAGTTCCCTGACACACCGGGGACACATGTTGATGTAGAAAAGACATCAAAAAGTGCATTTTGCATGATAGGTCCCCTTTAAAATTACAGGAAAAAAAATCTTTTCAAATCTATAAATACAAAAAATGAACAGGTAAAAAAAACAAACACATTTTATTTACAAAATGTGGTGTTTTTAAAATAATATTCTGAGATTCATGGATTAGATTTATAATATCAGCACAATCATAACAGAATAAAATCTGTTATATTCTCTAAAAAAGTTAAATTATGGTAATGTGTTGTTTAGGATATGCTGAGATTTAGGTGTTAAATCTATTTATTAACAATAACAAAAATAATCTTCCCCTTTTCCCAAGTTGTATTCTGAGGTAACTTTGCGAAAAGAAAACTTACAAATGTGGATATTTTCAGATATTTAAAAGGGTTATTCAACGAGAAAAACCTCACAATTTAGGAGAAAAACACGTACGAATTAACAGCAAAATCATCCCAGATTAAAGTGGTAAAACTATAAGAAAATAAAAAGTAATATTTGAAATAAATAAATAGGGTTTGTGTTAATAAATATAAAAGATAAAATATCAATTCTCACCGCCAGAACAGCCAGAGTGAAGCAGACTCCGATCGCGATGTCGGCAATGAGCAGGAAGTATTGACGGACGATCGGGAAACACGCCTGGAGACGAGAGAAAACGTTTATTTAAAAAGGTGGGATAATTATTTATTATTTTCTGCCTCTTTAATATCTCAGCTCCACTCACCTTCTCGTAGATCTCCTTCGGCTCCTGGTGTGCCTGCAGGAAACCACAGAAGAAGAGAAACGTGACTCACTTGGACATTTAGGCCCAATCCCAAACCACGCCCGACACCAGGGGTCGGCAAGTAAGTTTGGCCTTGGGGCAATTTTTTTCTGAGCCACTAGACGGCGGGCCAGAACAAAATCAAAGCCCAAAGCCTTCTTTCAAAACAAAGCTGCCAGCTGGGGAGGCAGCATATGCACCACCACCCCTCGCCCTCCATGACCAAGCGGCTTCTCCGATTTTGTTGTCAATGTTTTGATATCTAAGTAAACATTACGTTTGAATGATTTTGTGAGCTGGTGTTTTTTTTTTTCAAACCACAAACCGCATGTTGGCTTTCAGCACCACGCGTTGTCCACCTACTTATTGATCCACTATCAGCGTCAGTGCACCCCGCTGCCAGATTGTGCCTGTGTGTCATTCACTCTCAACATGGATAAAAGTACAATAAGCATTCCTCAGGTGTAGTGGATTCTCTATTCGGACATTATAGAAAATCTAAAAATTATTTTACTGGCCAAATATTATTGCTGGCGGGCCACCAATGGCCTGTTGCCTGTTGTATACCCTACCCCTACCCGGCCGTGATGGAGTGAACTCCGTGGAGTGACACTCGCAGCTAGGGCTGTGCAATTAATCACATTTTAATCTCGATTACGATTTTGGCTTCCAACGATTACGAAAACAGCGTAATCGAAATAAAACTATTATTTTGCTGCATTCCCTTTCGCAATGATGCTCTCAATTTGTCTTGCGTTACACATCCTGCCCCCCCCCCCTCCCTAAAAGCCCTCTCGGCCAGGTTGTGCTGTGACTTGCAGTCTGTTTAATAAATCCATATAAACATGTTACAAGGGAAGCTTTAGTTGCCGTGTCTCTATTCTCCGGTCCTCCATGCTCCGGTCAGCTTTTACTAACCTCGTCAAGCCGGAGCCTCTTAGCTCGCTACTTCCGGTAAAACAATTATCCGCTGATTTACAGACGTCTCTTTCCCCATGTTAGTCAATGGGAAAAAGTCTTTCTGAGCCGGGTGACGTCATGGACTGATACGGAAATTGTAGTACCGCCGTTTGGCCACTACGAATGTGTTCCTCAGAGTCCAGCGCACTTCCTGGGGGCTTGGTCACAGCGGGCTGAGCTGCAGGATTTCTGCTTCACACACGTTGCACACCGCTATTTTATTGTCTTTTTAGGACAACTTGAAAAACTGCCAGACCGGTGAAGCCATTTTGGCGAGCTTGTTTTGCCGCGCACAGAGAAAAGTGTCATATTTTACGTCATCTGATCATCTTTCCTGATCGGCCTTTATAGAGAGCACCGATCACACTATTAAGAGTGAATATCGGCCGATAATGATCGGCGGCCGATCGATCGGAGCATCCCTATTAAATATATTATAATGTTTCATAAACTCACGGTATCGACGGTCTTGCAGATCCCCTCCATCTCTTCGTCTCCGTTGCACAGGCACGTGTCGGGGATGCTGTCCTCCCAGTCCCTGTAGCTGAACAGACCGCAGCACTGCAGCTAAAACACACAGAAGAAGAAATTAACAGCACTGCAGCTCAAACACCACAGAAGAAGATATAAACATCAGCACTGCAGCTCAAACACCACAGAAGAAGATATAAACATCAGCACTGCAGCTCAAACACCACAGAAGAAGCAGGGCCGTTGATCAGCGTTACACAAAGCCGAAAGTAGGTTTTTCTTAAAAAGATGAATCTAAAATGACACCATTTATCATGCCCATTTTCTGTTAATACAGAAAAAAGGATCAGATATTTATCTTTCCGACGGTCCTTGAATGCATCACTTGGGACAAATATTTACATCGGGAAAAATCTATATAATCGTTTTAGTTTTTATGAATGTGCCGTGCGTTGTTTACATACTTGCAGCCTTATTTGTGCGTTTACATTTATCAATTAAAGTAAAAAAAAGTATTCAGTACTGGGATGCCCCTGTGGGTTCATCTGGAGAGGTGTGATGCCCCTGTGGGTTCATCTGGAGAGGTGTGATGCCCCTGTGGGTTCATCTGGAGAGGTGTGATGCCCCTGTGGGTTCATCTGGAGAGGGTGTGATGCCCCTGTGGGTTCATCTGGAGAGGTGTGATGCCCCTGTGGGTTCATCTGGAGAGGTGTGATGCCCCTGTGGGTTCATCTGGAGAGGGTGTGATGCCCCTGTGGGTTCATCTGGAGAGGTGTGATGCCCCTGTGGGTTCATCTGGAGAGGTGTGATGCCCCTGTGGGTTCATCTGGAGAGGGTGTGATGCCCCTGTGGGTTCATCTGGAGAGGTGTGATGCCCCTGTGGGTTCATCTGGAGAGGGTGTGATGCCCCTGTGGGTTCATCTGGAGAGGGTGTGATGCCCCTGTGGGTTCATCTGGAGAGGTGTGATGCCCCTGTGGGTTCATCTGGAGAGGGTGTGATGCCCCTGTGGGTTCATCTGGAGAGGTGTGGCTGTGCCGTCTTGATTGCAGTAACTCAGGGCACCTGGGTCTGGTGCCCTGCAGCTGTTTAAAGCCTCTGCTCTTCTCCCTCTCTGCTTTCTCCTACAGGCAACCCCGGTTCGGTCGAGTATGCTATGAGTTTGTTTTCACTTTGTGCACCTCAACACTCTCACATGTCCATGCAATCCTCACCCTGCATTTACACTACTGATACCACTGACATCCACACCTCATGCTTTACTTGTTTTGCACTGAATTAATTTGGCTAATTTGAACCACTTGTACATTATATTTCTGACATGTGAAATAGTGTGTGTGGTTTTTCTCAGTTGATGAGCGAGGCCAGGACGTCAAAGTGAAAGGAGGTGAGAGGTTCAGAGATGTGGTTTTACAGATAAAACCTGTTTGTCTCTGCAGTGGAAAGTCCTCTCGATCGTTCTGTAGATAATTCACACACACAGCTATTTTTAGCTCTGAAACCGGTCGTACGGGGCGTTTCCTGCCGCTCAGCGATCGAACCAACAACACAAAGGCTTGTGCATGAAAAGAAAGGCAGAAACCCCAAATATATTTTGAAGAACTCTCTATCTTATCTCTTTTCCTCCTAATTAATGCTTGTGATGTTTTGTGCTTTTAGGGTCTCTGTGCCCTCAAACCAAAATGTAGATTTCCCCGTAAAATGTTAACGTGATGCCAGAAAACCATGTTTCTCTTCCTCAAAAACTATATAATTCCTCCAGAAATCGGAGTATCAAACAGAGCGTCAGAGACGGCTTTGTTTTCACGGAGCTCCGACGCCACGTTGTTGTTGTTTACGTCAGGAGACATCTTGTATACGGGCGTCATGTTCTCCAGATAATTCTCGATAAAAAGGTCCCCTATTCTACCGTTCTTCATCAATATATCACAGGTCTCAGATATATCCAGAGCCTGTCTCTGATTGGCTGAAACACCAAACAGATCATTGCAGCATTACCCATAATCCCCTCTGTTTCAGCCCTGTTTCCAAAGTGCTGATTCTCTGTCTGTTACTTTAGATGAAAATAAGGAGCCCCTCCCCACGCCCCTCTGAGAGACATTTGGTTACAAAGAACTCAATGGTGCTCTAGGAGGAGATTCAGGTGATAAGGTGGGGGGGGGGTTACCTTGGTTGCTGATTGGCTAATGGTTACACAAGACAAGACATCGTTATGACATCATCAAGTGGCCAAAATCTGATCAGCTCATTTTCAGACAGGTTTTATAGAAATGGATCAAAAAGAGAGAGAATCTTTGTTCCTGAAACTTTCAGAGTCTCTTTAGACAGAGGGGACACATGTTGATGAAGAAGAGACATGAAGAAGAGGGGACACATGTTGATGAAGAAGAGACATGAAGAAGAGGGGACACATGTTGATGAAGAAGAGACATGAAGAAGAGGGGACACATGTTGATGTAGAAGAGACATGAAGAAGAGGGGACACATGTTGATGAAGAGACATGAAGAAGAGGGGACACATGTTGATGTAGAAGAGACATGAAGAAGAGGGGACACATGTTGATGAAGAAGAGACATGAAGAAGAGGGGGACACTGTTGATGAAGAAGAGACATGAAGAAGAGGGGACACATGTTGATGAGAAGAGACATGAAGAAGAGGGGACACATGTTGATGTAGAAGAGACCTGAAGAAGAGGGGACACATGTTGATGTAGAAGAGACATGAAGAGAGGGGCACATGTTGATGAAGAAGAGACATGAAGAAGAGGGGACACATGTTGATGTAGAAGAGACATGAAGAAGAGGGGACACATGTTGATGAAGAGAAGAGGGGACACATGTTGATGTAGAAGAGACATGAAGAAGAGGGGACACATGTTGATGAAGAAGAGACATGAAGAAGAGGGGACACATGTTGATGAAGAAGAGACATGAAGAAGAGGGACACATGTTGATGAAGAAGAGACATGAAGAAGAGGGGACACATGTTGATGTAGAAGAGACATGAAGAAGAGGGGACACATGTTGATGTAGAAGAGACATGAAGAAGAGGGGACACATGTTGATGAAGAAGAGACATGAAGAAGAGGGGACACATGTTGATGTAGAAGAGACATGAAGAAGAGGGGACACATGTTGATGAAGAAGAGACATGAAGAAGAGGGGACACATGTTGTGTAGAAGAGACATGAAGAAGAGGGGACACATGGTGATGAAGAAGAGACATGAAGAAGAGGGGACACATGGTGATGTAGACAGAGACATGACAGAAGAGGGGACACATGTGATGTAGAAGAGACATGAAGAAGAGGGGACACATGTTGATGTAGAAGAGATACATGAAGAAGAGGGGACAACATGATGTAGAAGAGACATGAAGAAGAGGGGACACATGTTGATGAAGAAGAGACATGAAGAAGAGGGGACACATGTTGAGTAGAAGAGAACATGAAGAAAGGGGACACATGTTGATGTAGAAGAGACATGAAAGAAGAGGGGACACATGTTATGAAGAAGAGACATGAAGAAAGGGGCCACATGTTGATGTAGAAGAGACCTGAAGAAGAGGGGACACATGTTGATGTAGAAGAGACATAAGAAGAGGGGACACATGTTGATGAATGAAGAGGACAATGAAGAAGAGGTGACACATGTTGATGTAGAAGAGACATGAAGAGAGGGGACACATGTTGATGTAAGAAGAGACATGAAGAAGAAGGGGGACACATGTTGATGTAGAAGAGACATGAAGAAGAGGGGACACATGTTGATGTAGAAGAGACATGAAGAAGAGGGGACACATGTTTTGATAGAAGAAGAGCAGAAGAAGAGGGGACACATGTTATGTAGAAAGAAGAGAACCTGAAGAAGAGGGGACACATGTTGATGAAGAAGAGACATGAAGAAGAGGGGACACATGTTGATGAAGAAGAGACATGAAGAGAGGGGCACACATGTTGATGAAGAAGAGACATGAAGAAGAGGGGACACATGTTGATGTAGAAGAGACATGAAGAAGAGGGGACACATGGTGATGTAGAAGAGACATGAAGAAGAGGGGACACATGTTGATGAAGAAGAGACATGAAGAAGAGGGGACACATGAGAGGGGACACATGTTGATGAAGAAGAGACATGAAGAAGAGGGGACACATGTTGATGTAGAAGAGACAGGAAGAAGAGGGGACACATTGATGTAGAAGAGACATGAAGAAGAGGGGACACATGTTGATGAAGAAGAGACATGAAGAAGAGGGGACACATGTTGATGTAGAAGAGACATGAAGAAGAGGGGACACATGTTGATGTAGAAGAGACATGAAGAAGAGGGGACACATGTTGATGTAGAAGAGACATGAAGAAGAGGGACACATGTTGATGAAGAAGAGACATGAAGAAGAGGGGACACATGTTGATGAAGAAGAGACATGAAGAAGAGGGGACACATGGTGATGAAGAGAGACATGAAGAAGAGGGGACACATGGTGATGAAGAAGAGACATGAAGAAGAGGGGACACATGTTGATGAAGAGACATGAAGAAGAGGGGACACATGTTGATGTAGAAGAGACATGAAGAAGAGGGGACACATGTTGATGAAGAAGAGACATGAAGAAGAGGGGGACACATGTTGATGTAGAAGAGACATGAAGAAGAGGGGACACATGTTGATGAAGAAGAGACATGAAGAAGAGGGGACACATGTTGATGAAGAAGAGACATGAAGAAGAGGGGACACATGTTGATGAAGAAGAGACATGAAGAAGAGGGGACACATGTTGATGTAGAAGAGACATGAAGAAGAGGGGACACATGTTGATGAAGAAGAGACATGAAGAAGAGGGGACACATGTTGATGTAGAAGAGACATGAAGAAGAGGGGACACATGTTGATGAAGAAGGACATGAAGAAGAGGGGACACATGTTGATGTAGAAGAGACATGAAGAAGAGGGGACACATGTTGATGAAGAAGAGACATGAAGAAGAGGGGACACATGTTGATGTAGAAGAGACATGAAGAAGAGGGGACACATGGTGATGAAGAAGAGACATGAAGAAGAGGGGACACATGGTGATGTAGAAGAGACATGAAGAAGAGGGGACACATGTTGATGAAGAAGAGACATGAAGAAGAGGGGACACATGTTGATGTAGAAGAGACATGAAGAAGAGGGGACACATGTTGATGAAGAAGAGACATGAAGAAGAGGGGACACATGGTGATGTAGAAGAGACATGAAGAAGAGGGGACACATGTTGATGAAGAAGAGACATGAAGAAGAGGGGACACATGTTGATGAAGAAGAGACATGAAGAAGAGGGGACACATGTTGATGTAGAAGAGACATGAAGAAGAGGGGACACATGTTGATGTAGAAGAGACATGAAGAAGAGGGGACACATGATGTAGAAGAGACATGAAGAAGAGGGGACACATGTTGATGAGAGAGAAGAGACATGACGAAGAGGGGGACACATGTTGATGTAGAAGAGACATGAAGAAGAGGGGACACATGTTGATGTAGAAGAGACATGAAGAAGAGGGGACACATGTTGATGAAGAAGAGACATGAAGAAGAGGGGACACATGGTTGATGAAGAAGAGACATGAAGAAGAGGGGGACACATGGTGATTGAAGAAGAGACATGAAGAAGAGGGGACACATGGTGATGAAGAAGAGACATGAAGAAGAGGGGACACATGTTGATGAAGAAGAGACATGAAGAAGAGGGGACACATGTTGATGTAAGAAGAGACATGAAGAAGAGGGGACACATGTTTGATGAAGAAGAGACATGAAGAGAGGGGACACATGTTGATGTAGAAGAGACATGAAGAAGAGGGGACACATGTTGATGAAGAAGAGAGACTGAAGAGAGGGGACACATGTTGATGAAGAGAGACATGAGAAGAGGGGACCACATGTTGATGAAGAAGAGACATGAAGAAGAGGGGACACATGTTGATGTAGAAGAGACATGAAGAAGAGGGGACACATGTGATGAAGAAGAGACATGAAGAAGAGGGGACACATGTTGATGATGTAAAGAACATGAAGACGAGGGACACATGTTGATGTAGAAGAGACATGAAGAAGAGGGGACACATGTTGATGAAGAAGAGACATGAAGAAGAGGGGACACATGTTGATGAAGAAGAGACATGAAGAAGAGGGGACACATGTGGATGAAGAAGAGACAGGAAGAAGAGGGGACACATGTGATGAGAAGAGACATGAAGAAGAGGGGGACACATGTTGATGTAGAAGAGACATGAAGAAGAGGGGACACATGTTGATGTAGAAGAGAACATGAAGAAGAGGGGACCACATGTTGATGTAGAAGAGACATGAAGAAGAGGGGACACATGTTGATGAAGAAGAGACCTATGAAGAAGAGGGGACCATGTGGATGTAGAAGAGACTTGAAGAGAGGGGGACACATGTTGATGAAGAAGAGACATGAAGAAGAGGGGACACATGTTGATGAAGAAGAGACATGAAGAAGAGGGGACGATGAAGAAGAGACATGAAGAAGAGGGGACCATGTTGATGTAGAAGAGACATGAAGAAGAGGGGGACACATGTTGATGTAGAAGAGACATGAAGAAGAGGGGACACATGTTGATGAAGAAGAGACAGTGAAGAAGAGGGGACACATGTTGATGTAGAAGAGACATGAAGAAGAGGGGACACATGTTGATGAAGAAGAGACATGAAGAAGAGGGGACACATGTGTGATGTAGAAGAGACATGAAGAGATAGAGGGGACACATGGTGATGAAGAAGAGACATGAAGAAGAGGGGGACACATGGTGATGTAGAAGAGACATGAAGAAGAGGGGACACATGTTGATGAAGAAGAGACATGAAGAAGAGGGGACACATGTTGATGTAGAAGAGACATGAAGAAGAGGGGACACATGTTGATGAAGAAGAGACATGAAGAAGAGGGGACACATGGTGATGTAGAAGAGACATGAAGAAGAGGGGACACATGTTGATGAAGAAGAGACATGAAGAAGAGGGGACACATGTTGATGAAGAAGAGACATGAAGAAGAGGGGACACATGTTGATGTAGAAGAGACATGAAGAAGAGACATGAAGAAGAGGGGACACATGTTGATGTAGAAGAGACATGAAGAAGAGGGGACACATGTTGATGTAGAAGAGACATGAAGAAGAGGGGACACATGATGTAGAAGAGACATGAAGAAGAGGGGACACATGTTGATGAAGAAGAGACATGAAGAAGAGGGGACACATGTTGATGAAGAAGAGGAATGAAGAAGAGGGGACACATGTTGATGTAGAAGAGACATGAAGAAGAGGGGACACATGTTGATGAAGAAGAGACATGAAGAAGAGGGGACACATGTTGATGTAGAAGAGACATGGAAGAAGAGGGGACACATGTTGATGTAGACAGAGACATGAGAAGAGGGGATACATGACATGTTGATGAAGAAGAGACATGAAGAAGAGGACACATGGTGATGAAGAAGAGACATGAAGAAGAGGGGACACATGGTGATGAAAGAGAGACATGAGAAGAGGGACACATGTGATGAAGAAGAGACATGAAGAAGAGGGGACACATGGTGTTATGTAGAAGAGACATGAGAAGAGGGGACACATGTTGATGAAGAAGAGACATGAAGAAGAGTGGGACACATGTTGATGTAGAAGAGACATGAAGAAGAGGGGACACCATGTTGATGAAGAAGAGACATTGAAGAAGAGGGGAACACATGTTGATGTAGAAGAGACAATGAAGAAGAGGGGACACATGGTGATGAAGAAGAGACATGAAGAAGAGGGGGACACATGGTGATGTAGACGAGACATGAAGAAGAGGGGACACATGTTGATGAAGAAGAGACATGAAGAAGAGGGGACACATGTTGATGTAGAAGAGGACATGAAGAAGAGGGGACACATGTTGATGAAGAAGAGACATGAAGAAGAGGGGGACACATGGTGATGTAGAAGAGACATGAAGAAGAGGGGACACATGTTGATGAAGAAGAGACATGAAGAAGAGGGGACACATGTTGATGTAGAAGAGGGGGACACATGTTGATGTAGAAGAGACATGAAGAAGAGACATGAAGAAGAGGGGACACATGTTGATGTAGAAGAGACATGAAGAAGAGGGGACACATGTTGATGTAGAAGAGACATGAAGAAGAGGGGACACATGATGTAGAAGAGACATGAAGAAGAGGGGACACATGTTGATGAAGAAGAGACATGAAGAAGAGGGGACACATGTTGATGAAGAAGAGACATGAAGACGAGGGGACACATGTTGATGTAGAAGAGACATGAAGAAGAGGGGACACATGTTGATGAAGAAGAGACATGAAGAAGAGGGGACACATGTTGATGTAGAAGAGACATGAAGAAGAGGGGACACATGTTGATGTAGAAGAGACATGAAGAAGAGGGGACACATGTTGATGAAGAAGAGACATGAAGAAGAGGGGACACATGGTGATGAAGAAGAGACATGAAGAAGAGGGGACACATGGTGATGAAGAAGAGACATGAAGAAGAGGGGACACATGTTGATGAAGAAGAGACATGAAGAAGAGGGGACACATGTTGATGTAGAAGAGACATGAAGAAGAGGGTTTTAAATAATAGGTCCCCTTTAAATATCTTATCAACAAGATCAGAGACACAGAATGTGCCTCGTACCAAACCATTAAAAAAAGTGTTGTTCTCTCAGAGTTTGGAGGAAGAAATTAAGGAACTAAATTAAAATATGACTCCGGGTCACTTCAGTTTATGGAGTTTGTTCTTCCTCTTTAAAACCGCCCTTACCTCCGGGCCGAGGTCGTTTGCATGCGAGTCAAATCATAAAACAAACTTCTCCCTCTAGATTTCAATCTGAGCTGCAGACACCTGGATGTTTAGGAGAGGCTGTGACGTCAGTGACATTTCACCGACTTCTTGTCCTGTTGCAACTCAAGACAACAGAATCACGTATTCATACATGTCTTTAAAAATGAAAATCTGAGCACTCATTTAATCTAAAAGCACAAAGCAGTCGACAACTCAGTTTTTGTTCTTGGATTATTTCTCGTAAACGTTCCTTTTTATCATTTTACATTCGAATAAAACCTGTGTGTCGTAATTACGGGAAGATAAGATCCTCCGTTTTCTGCCAAGAACTAATAAAACAATAACTCCAACGACACGGTTTTTATTATTAGTTCCTGTTTGAAACCTGACGACAATACACCCGTGTGTGTGTGTGTGTGTGTGTGTGTGTGTGTGTGTGTGTGTGTGTGTGTGTGTGTGTGTGTGTGCGTGCGTGTGTGTGTGTGTGTGTTACCTCGTGCTGTATGCTCTCAACCATGACCCTGTCTTCGCTTGACGCCGTGTCGAGAGGCACAGCCATCCTTAACTTCTCCTCAAGGATATCACCCAGCTGCAAGAAAACACACGGAGAGTAATTAGAAGAATTAATTAACAATTTACAGACAATTATAATAGTTTGAATCAGAAGACTACGATGGGCGACAGGTGGAGGCGCGCTACAACGACCCAAAACACTTCCATTAGGAGAAACTCACTCACTTATTACAAAGAATAAATGTAAAAGTTTTTTTTAAAAAGCCACATTTCTCTCAGTGGACACATTTTTAAATTAGAAAAATAACAGATTTCAACTCCAACATGTGACCTTGAGCTCATTTACTCAATCAATTCAACACTTTTATTAAACTCTAGCTGTTTGAAGACGTTTGTTATTGTCCTTCTGTGATAATCAGCACAAGAAGTTCTAGTAAATATTGATCTTGTACAAACAGCCGGTTGTCTTTACCATGGGGCGCACGGTGGCGATAGGGATCCCGCCGCGGAGCATGATCAGACTTCCAATCACCATACAGACCAGGAACTGCAGAGAAACAGGGAAAGAAAGTGAATATAGACCCACACAGATACCTGAATAGTTTGTAAAGAAGTCAATATGAGGTTTCTGAGGATTTATAGTGATGTTAAGGAACTTCTTTCAACCAAATCCATCAACATTTTAATGACGTTTGGCCCTTTTTTCACAGTCACTGAAGGGACATGAGGGGTTGTGTTAAGGAAATTGTACGATCAAATGTGTTAACATTGCTAACCTTAGTTTCTCTGATTAGGTCATCTCTTTGGGAGTGAACCTTAAGGCGTTGTGCACACGGGAACGTTTGCGTTTATGCACAGTATGCGCTTTCAAAAAAGTCTTCCGTTCACATGCATTTGTTTCATTTAACGTGTCTGTTCAAACGAGACCGCTGGACACGCTGTAGTACATATGCCGGGACTGTAAGTGGCGCTGTAACTTCCGCCAAAATACACCAAAAGCAGCGAAGAAGACTCCGGAGCAGCCCCGCAGCAATGTTGCCATGGCTACCCTTCTGTTTAAGCCCCGCGGTGGATTTAGCAACATGTAGTTCATGTAATTCTCCATGTCCACTTGTTGCTGATGGTTGTGGTAGAGGAGCTGTAGATTTTGCACTAACATCTGTAGCATGGTCAGTAGCAGTAGCACTAGCAGTAGCTACTGACAGGTGTGTGTGGCGATTGCTGGTATTCAGCGGGATATAGTCATTTCCTCAGCATATGGATAAATGCAACGGGGAAGTTAACTGAAAGAAACCGAATCTGTGGATATTGCATCGACCGACCAAGAAGCACGTCTCTGTGGAGAGGACGCGCTCAGAAAGAGAGATATTCTCTACAAACACCGGGTGAGATCGCTCCTCTGGGACACGCCGGTCCTGTGTTTCCTTTTTTTGTGTAGATTATAGCCTGAATAGGCCTACAAACATTTATCTTTTTGCCGTTATCGTTTGTGGGGTCCGTTTCTATCGGCCTCGTGTAAATAATAGGGCTATACGTAAGAGAAACTATGCAGATACAAGCAGTTTTGTCCTCGTGTAAACGGCGCCTTAGTTTCTCTGATTAGGTCATCTCTTTGGGAGTGAACCTTAAATGTATGTGTGATCAACAGACGTGTTTAGGGGGTGAGGTCTTTGCATACTGTGTCTGAGGGGTATCTGTATATCCCATTGTCTTGTAGATGATGGTTTTGCATACAGTGCCAGAGGGGGTATCAGCTGGCCTCCCAGAATGTTGTTGTTGTCCTCCTAGAGAGCCGGTTTCACTCAGAACAGGACGTGCTCTTTTAGAGGAGACGTCATACTTGCACGTATAAAAATATCTTTATTGCCTTTAATACGAATATTGTGTTGTTACCTAACTGATTATTCTCTCTAGACCACGGCTGATTTTAAAGCTGCTACGACAGTTGTTTGAATAAAACAATGTTTTTCAGATTATTTTGAACACTTTCTATGAATATAAAGCAAATGCGAAAGTGTTCAAAATAACAGATAAATTACAAAATAAATGAAATGATTGCATTTTCTCAACGTTATTTCACTTTACAGACGCAGAACCATGCGTGGATAGCTAATAAGACATTTTTAATATTATTTAAAAAAAAAAATGTAATTATTTATTTTTTTTATTTTATTTTTTATTGGTTTTTCAGTTGAATTAAACTTAAAGTTCAGGGTAATCAACTGTTAAAAACATACTGTTCACATTTTTGTTTCAATAAATGGATGTTTTCAAAGTAAATGGATAATCGTTTTTAATAATCGTGATATCAATTATTGACCAAAATAATCGTGATTAGGATTTTTGCCATAATCGCACAGCCCTACAAGACGGTGTTTCTGTGACTCTAAAGTCAGATTAACGAGGACTAAATGTTTCAGAGAACAGGAAGGACAATCAGAAATCACTTTTTTGTGGATTTCCCTGAATAGGCGTTGCAGATTTTGTAACGTTCTGTAAAGTTCAAGTATCATCAATATCCTGTGAGGAAAGCTTGGGGAAAAATAAAGATTTAGTCATAAGAGATGTTGAAATAAACTCATATCTGCTTTCAGACAGAAGAAGAAGGGATTTTATCTGGTGTCAAAACAAAAGAGGAATTTAGATTAAAATAATGCTAAATCTGTTATGAAATAAGACAGAAAGTGACAGGATGTTTCATGAAGCAGGTTTTTCACAGACTGGAAAGCCCCTGATGTGCAATAACACCGTCTGATCATATAATACTTTATACAATATAACACAGGATATAAGTGGAACAGCTGTGCAGTTTTAACAGAGGAAGCTTTTTATATATTTGATGTTATTATTATTTATACTCACAGCGATCAGGCAGCCTTTGCTCTCCTTGTGAGAACCATAGGCTCCCAGCACAGCGATCACCATGGTTACGGATCCAAACAGATACAGTCCGATGAGGCCAATGCCCCGACCCTCGATCTGAAGACAAGAGAGGACTCTTTAAAGTAGAGGCATTACATACTGATATACACCTGAACATCAGCAGGAGAGGACTCTTTAAAGTAGAGACACTACATACTGATATACACCTGAACATCAGCAGCAGAGGACTCTTTAAAGTAGAGACACTACATACTGATATACACCTGAACATCAGCAGGAGAGGACTCTTTAAAGTAGAGACACTACATTCTGATATACACCTGAACATCAGCAGGAGAGGACTCTTTAAAGTAGAGACACTACATTCTGATATACTTACGTTTCCTCCTCCATGGCTGTTGCTCAGTGTCTGCCCGATGAAAGCGAAGGCGATGATGAGACCGCCGATAATCTGAAACAAAACAAAGTATAATTTTAATTGTGGTTTTCTCTGATCCATTTCTTTGCATGTTGAGTTTTGTTTCTGTATGCTGTACAACGACATTATACCGTTATATAATCTCTTAAGGTAATACAATGTCCAAATCGCCCTAATGAAATGTTATTTTAAAGTAATTTATTTTAAGTTCCCCTTATCTTATCAAGCCCTTGTAATTTTTAAGGTCATTTACTATCAGAGTTATTCCACCAGAGAGCATTTTTCAAGCCATTTCAAATGTCCTTGTTCGTATAATTTTATCAGATTTTTTTAGAACAGCATGTTAATAATATCTTGGTCACAACACCAATAACTTTTTGTGGCATTAAAACCTTAAAACCCAGAAAAAACTTCAATTAAATACAAATATTTTATAGTACAAAGAGTCCAAGTCATGTTTAAGGTCATTCAGTATCAGTGTTAGTCCTTTAAATATAATTTCTACCGTTTTTATCTGATTATTTAAAAAACAGTTCATGTCTAATACCTGAAACACAAATCCAGAGTTATTTGGAGTCTAATCTTCACCGTGCAAAACAACACTGTGACAGGAAAGCTTTTACTTCTAGTTTTTAGTATAAAAAACACACTGTTCTCATTGTGGCCAATATCGAAATGAGCAGCTAACCACAACATGACTTCCTGACATAGTTTCAACAAAACACAAACACAAACCAACGTGTAGATCTGGAAACTATTATATTTAATTGTTGTTTTGCCGACTGACTGGAAACCAGGTGGAGACAAACAAAACAGAAACATAACATACACTCTCTATAAAAAGGTAATGACTTGCAAATAAGACAAGACAGCAGGAGAGGACTCTTTAAAGTAGAGACACTACATACTGATATACACCTGAACATCAGCAGGAGAGGACTCTTTAAAGTAGAGACACTACATACTGATATACACCTGAACATCAGCAGGAGAGGACTCTTTAAAGTAGAGACACTACATACTGATATACACCTGAACATCAGCAGGAGAGGACTCTTTAAAGTAGAGACACTACATACTGATATACACCTGAACATCAGCAGGAGAGGACTCTTTAAAGTAGAGACACTACATACTGATATACACCTGAACATCAGCAGGAGAGGACTCTTTAAAGTAGAGACACTACACACTGATATACACCTGAACATCAGCAGGAGAGGACTCTTTAAAGTAGAGACACTACATACTGATATACACCTGAACATCAGTAGGAGAGGACGCTTTAAAGTAGAGACACTACATACTGATATACACCTGAACATCAGCAGGAGAGGACTCTTTAAAGTAGAGACACTACATACTGATATACACCTGAACAGCAGCAGGAGAGGACTCTTTAAAGTAGAGGAACTACATACTGATATACACCTGAACATCAGCAGGAGAGGACTCTTTAAAGTAGAGACACTACATACTGATATACACCTGAACATCAGCAGGAGAGGACTCTTTAAAGTAGAGACACTACATACTGATATACACATGAATACATCTGTTTTATTTAACCCTTTAAGACACTTTCATAAAAAATAAAATCTATTATTTTATGGTTTAAACTTTCCCTTCCCCTTCGGTACTTGTTTACCTAACAGACAGAAAATGTATTTAATTGCCAAACAATTACTAAAATTACACAATAAAGCAAGTAAAGGTTGGCTTTTTTCTGGTTAAACACAGATAAACCTTTAAAGTCACCTAAACAGACCCTGCTATTTATCCAGGAGGCACACACACACACACTACAATGTATCGTGTTTTTTCTCACTTAAATCCTAAAACTGATTATAATAAAAACAAATAGCTTTAAATAATCTAAAATGTATTATAGCCGAACCTTTTGAGAGTTAGTAATGTATTTTATTTTATTGTTTGTATACGTTTTATGTCAAATGGAGGAGGAGTAAATGCACTTTATTACAAAATATATTGAAATGTTAATGGAGTATGGCACTCGTGTAAAAAGTCAACTTATAAGAGTCAAAAGTCAATGAAGGGAAATAGGATTTTACACATGATTGATACAGAATGAAATACAATCAATTAGTTAAATAAAACACACATTATTAGCCGGTTTAAGAGTTAAAATTACGTTTTAAACCGAAACTACGCAGTTTCTATTCCAGAGATCCGGCCACTTTTTTGAGGTTATTATTCAAACTTACCGCAAAGAAGATGTTGAAGATGGTCAGAAGCCGTTTGACGCAAATGTTGACATGAGCCATGTTTGATGGGTATTACAATGAAACAAAAATACAGTCAATTTGTTTTTAAAAGCGTGAAAATACAACAACACCGGCGAGGCACAGTGAGGAGGGATCTACGGGTCAAGCGGTTTTATGCAAATCAATATGGGGCGGAGGCTTACTGTAAGGAGGAGGCGTGGATTTCCGGGAAACGAAAAGTAGGGCAGATTTGGGAGGGTGGGAGCATTTAAAATAAACGTATTATTTGTACAATGATGATGATAATGATGATGATGATGATGATGATGATGATGATGATGATGATGATGATGATGATGATGATGATGATGATGATGATGATGATAAAGTAAACAATTATTTATATTATTAATATTAGAAAATGTAATCATGTAATTATTGCATCATATAATACAATTAATTAAGAAAATTAAGAAATTAAAACTACCAGCTGCAACATCGAAGTGATGAAGGCATTCATACAGCAATAATTATAACAATTAAATACATTTATTGACTTTTTTATTTGTTTTAATGTAATTTACATTTGTCTGCAACTATATTATACTCCACTACATACATACCGTTTTTAGTAGAACATGTACAACAATATACACACCACATGTAGACATTATAACAATCTCTAACAAAAGACAACATACATAATTAATTAAAATGGCCAAAGTCTATTATAATAATTTAAATGTATCAATAAAGTTTTTTTCCTTTTCATAATTGATTTGCATTGCAGGGTTAATACATTGTCATTAAAAAACAACAACCACAAAACAGCAGTAAGGGTTGTGTCCTTATACAGTTATATTTATCATTTACACATCTTCTAAAAAGTATTAAACAGCCACTCTCCTCCTCCACTGCAAAGGGGAGAAGGAGAGTTTATGTTTCCTGGATGATGACACGTAGAAAAATCCCTTCTTGTGAAATATATGTGTGTGTGTGTGTGTGTGTGTGTGTGTGTGTGTGTGTGTGTGTGTGTGTGTGTGTGTGTGTGTTTGTGTTTGACGTGTGTGTGGGCGGAGATATGTTCGGACATGCTTCCACTTGAACACAGTTTACTGGAAATGACTCTTTTTAATACCTCATCATCCAAGTCATTGAAGAAGATTGAAGATTCAACTTATTGTCGTTACATAGTACAGGTTCTATGTAACAAAACGGTTTCTCTGCATTTGACCCATCCTAGTGTTAGGAGCAGTGGGCTGCCATTATGTACGGCGCCCGGGGAGCAGTGTCTTGCTCAGGGACACCTCGGTAGCACTTGGTCTTTCCGGTGTCAGTACCATATGTGTTCGCCCTACCATATGTGTTCGGGGTCCGTCGCTTACCAATGACGTCACCCATTGTGATTGGCTGTACGGAATCGTAGTAATCAGCAGCGAACCGCTTCAACACGTGTATTTCAGTGTATTCACGGCATTCATTTTGTTATTCTACAGTATTATTGTTTTATAGTTATTTGTTAATGTAACCCAATTTGTGTTCTTTGAAATTGAAAAGGATATCGCATTGTGTTTGTTACATTCGTTGCAGTTGTATAGGCTATGTGTTAAGTGTAATTTGGCATGTCCTATTTATGGACATGCTTTTATTTTGAAGGAGAGTTAGCGCAGTTGACAGGAAGTTGTTGTTGCTTTGGAAACAACGTGACAGAGATTAACGGAGAAAAGTAATATCTACATATAAAGACGGAGAAAGTAAACGATAACGTTTATGGTTAAGTGTTAGCACCCCCCGAAGAGGCACAAGCTCTTACGTTGATATTGGAGATTTCAATAAATTCAATTTGAAAAAAAAACGGGGAAAAAAAACAAAAACGAATATCTGAATAACGAAATTGAAACCCGAATAGTACTCCAACGAACGAATATTCGGATATTTTGGTACAGTAGGGCTGTACCCGAATAATATAATAAAGTTATAGTAAATAATAACAAATTCCAGTGTTAGAATTCCATAATTCCATATTCATAAATAAAATGATATGCAAATAACATTTTCTTGGCTGTGGACTTGTACTCTACATAATTATGTTGAGCTCATGGTAATCTAATTCAATAAACAATAACTGCAATGAACAGATAGCATTTTCTGACTCGTAAAATGATTGGATATGGTGTAATTTGGCAAATGATTCTGTGTTGAAAAATGTATATCTTTAAAAACTGCGTTGGTGTATTAGGGCGGGCCATACTAATTTTTTCTTGTAAATCGATCGAGAGGGGTGTTCAAATAACGTATTTTGGTGTGTAGAACACAAATCTATTTAGATGCTTTTATTTTGAAGTTGTTGCTATGGAAACAACATGACGGAGAAAAAAGTAATATCTTCTACATATAATAACGGACAAAGTAAAGAATGAAGTGTATGTTTAAATGTTAGCACCCCCCGAAGAGGCTCAAGCTCTTACGTTGAGTCTGGAGTTTCAATACATTCGGAATTTGACCGTGTAAAATGTCCTCTTGGGTTACCGTACAGCCAATGCGTGACGTCATTGGTAAGCGTAACGGACCCCGAACACATCTGGTAGGCCGAACACATATGGTACCTACACCGGGACTTGAACTGGTGACCTTCCAGTTGCCAAGCCAAGCCCCTATGGACTTCGCCACCACCTTCTTTATGGAGTTTAAGAAGTAAAAAAAAGCTGTTTTGAAGATATTTGAACTATGGAAACATACTCAAAGTAAGAACAACAGTAACATCAAATTAACACTTAAAACTTGACCCACTCTACCATGCTGCACTGTGTTATATATCAAATGCACCCTATAGGACTCATCATTGCAAACTGTATAGCCTAACTGGATGGTCCTCACTTACTATGCGTAGGATGCAGCATTGGTTTTTATTAATGTATAAAGCCATTTTAGGAAAGCTTCCACTGTACATATGTGTCAGATTTGCTACAGTTTGTGACTCTTACAACCTCAGATCCAGTGCCTGGATACGGGTCCAGGTTCCTGCCGTGCGGACTGAGGCTGGAAAAAGGAGTCTTTTTTATTATGGTCCTTGGTCTTGGAATGACCTTCAATCACGCCTCACACTGATGGCACTTGTCTCAATAGCATGTTTTAAATTGAAGTTGTCTGAAGTCCTCACCACCAGCTGCTCTTGCAGTAATAAGTAGTGTACCTTTCTTACTGTCCCAAATGTGCACAATGTAGTGACTGCTTTTTCGTCTTTTGTTTTCTTAGTTATGTTCTCTGTATTTATATGTTTGTGTTATGTGTTATGTGCAACGTTGCTGCCTTCTTGGCCAGGTCAGCATTGAAAATTAGATTTTATCTCAATGCTTTTTTATCTGGTTAAATAAAGGTTAAAAAAACAAAAACACAAGCACAAGTACTCAGAGTGCAGAATTGTATATATCATATTGTTAATGGATTATATTAATATGTCTATCGGTTTAAAGGGACCCTATTCTGCTTATTTTCAGGTTGATTACAACTTTAAAGGCTTCTTTACAAAACATACACGGTGCTTTATAGAAATCCTGATAAATAAATGCACTACATGTGTATTACCAGCAGAGGTCACTCTTGTTCTTTCTGTTGCAGTCCTCTTCACTTTACCTCTACACATTTTGTATTTTCTTTTTTCTGCTCCAAAACTCACCATGTCCATGAAGAAGACGTTTTTCCATTTGACTTACAATGGGAAAGAGACGTCTGTAAACCAGTGGATACTTTTTTTTTTAGCTAAACAAACTACACAGCACAAACTCTTTTTTAGCCCTTATTTTAATCATTAGGGTGTTAAAGTTGTAAAATGCACTAAAAGCTGAATCCAGAGTTTAGAATTTCTCTCTAAGTAAAAATATACTTACCTTCAAAACCTCTCTTAAAGAGCACCTTCGGGGGAGAGCATTGCAAAACTGGCCCCGGTAATGGTACAAATCTCAACCTGTCGTACAATGGACAGCTTCCCCCCCCCATCTATGTATATACTCGCATTTCAGACTCTGTTACTAACTGTATATCTGTAGACTTGGTATGTCTTAAATGTCCGGTTAGGATGTATTAGAACGAAATCTAAAATGAAAATTGTAAATAAGCCATCTGTATGTAAAAAACCACCTGTATGTAAATTGTAAATAAGCCATCTGTATGCAAATAACCACCTGTATGTAAATTGTAAATAAGCCATCTGTATGTCAAATATGTCTTATATGTCTTAAATGATATGATGAATTGGAAATGGGGGACCCTGATGTAAACAAGACGAAAGTCTTTCTCTGGTCTGCATCCCCTTAACAATTGTATGTTTTGAGCTGTACTGTACTGTACCCAATATACAAGCTGTTAATAAACTTTTCAATCAATCAATCAATCTCTCCATTCATCTGACTGACAGAGCAGGAGATAGGAGGCAGGGCTTAAGGGGAAACTCAACTGCGCATGCGTTGTGGGCCCACGTACGGGTACTTTTGCATTATAATGCTACTTCGAAGTGCAGCTACCTGAAGCTACTAAGTTGGGATATCTTAGAAATTAGTTAATATTCTTTTTATTTATGTTTTATATCAATTCATCAAGTGTTCAGGGTTCCCGCGGGGTCTTAAAAAGTCTTAAATTTGATAATCTGAATTTAAGGCCTTAAAAAGGTCTTAAATATGACCAAAAAAATAAGAAAGGTCTTAAATATGATTTAGAAGGTCTTAAAAATGATCGGATTTGAAAGGTACTTCTGTGTTGCGATCGCCTCTATATGTGTTTTGGGGGAAATGTCCGGGCTGCAAAGTAACCAGTACGGTGAGAGCCTTTCAGTTCCCCCCAACAATTTGTATTGAAATAAATCAACATGGAACCAGTAATCACTAACTTTGTTTCCCCCGGCCCCTTATTGGAGAACACCCAGCTAGTAACCTAGCAACCAAGCTTCAGCTAGCGACAGTCAGAAACTCATGTATCTTAGAATCTACTTAAAAATATATATGGGGAAGTGTAAGTTCAACCGTATTTGGTTGGAAAACATCGAATTTAGTGCTTGGTTGAAACCAGGGGAGGGGAACGTGTTTGAAGCCCGCTGCACCTTTTGAAAAATAAATTTGCGTTTGTTTTGCTAATGTAGCGTTAGCTAGTGCAGCAGCTCCCGCAACAACACCGGGGGACCTCTGGGCGACGTGTGGGTGTACGTCAACCCTAAAAGCGGAGGTGCTGTAGACGCTAAATACCTGAAGTTACCTACTGTAACTCCAGCTTCTATGAGTATTGGCGTAGCCCTCTAAGGCTATCGCTATTGGGTAATCCCCCTGCGCACCCGCGCAGCACTGAAACACTTGTAGTCCACGCCCGCCCGCAAGGTGGGCCCCACCCTCGGGCTCCCTTCCGGTATAAATAGGAAGGAGGCCCGACAATCTGCTCCCACACAAAACAACTTTTCTTCAGCTATTCGTGGAGCCAGTGGGGCCCAGAACTTAGAGGGCTACGCCAATACTCATAGAAGCTGGAGTTACAGTGGGTAACTTCAGTTCTATTTCGTATATGGCTTCGCCCTCTAAGGCTATCGCTATTGGGTTAAGGGCGAAGCAAGATGTAGACTGCGCCCCACTGGGTCGCCCCGGTACAAGAAGCACAAACACACCTGCTCAGATAATAACCCATGCCTATTGCGCCATGCGAATGGCGCATCACAGTCCCTGGAATATATCATAACATGAATATTTACCATGAGGGGACGAAGGCTGGGAATAATACATACCTGCCGCTGTGAGAAAGTAGAGACGAAGGTCACACTTTGCCCAGTGACAGAAAGGAGGGGGAATAGCAGCTCTCTGCGTGCAGACAGGCAGAAGAGCGCACAGCTGGGTCCCCAACATCACACACTCTGACAAGACATTCCGTACGAAATGTGTCAGGGGAAAAAAGGAGGACGTCCCTCTCATAAGAGGGAAATACAGGCCACTCTCCGTGTGCCGAGGCAGGAGAGAGGCGCACAGCTGGATCCCTGACATCACTCACTCTGACAGGACACTCAGCACAGGGTGTGTCAGAGAGGAATGGGAGACATCCCTCAAATAAAATTGAATAAATGAACAGGGAGAAGACCAAGATGCAGCACTGCAAATGTCTTCCACTGACATTCCTCCGTGCAAAGCCGTGGAGGAGGAAATTCCTCTGGTGGAGTACGCATTGATGTGCTCCGGGGGATCCACCCCAGAGGAGACATATGCCTGTGACACAGCCTCACACAGCCAGTGTGACAGCCGCTGTGCAGACAGAGGCTGCCCGATCGAGCGCTCTCTGTAATGCACAAACAGGCGCTGAGAACGGCAGCTGTGCGTGCTACATAGCAGGACAGCGCGCGCACAGGCAACCCTGTCTCCTAGAAATTACGTTCCCACAAAACTAAACTGCATTCTCAAATACGTTGGCGAAATTACAGCCTCGCCTACTGATTTTAATTTAACCATAGGATATCAAGCCCGATCGTCGATTTCAAATGTGTGCTCTAAAATGATATTAATAAATGACTATTATCATTATTATAAGCTAGAAAAGAAATGTCAAAGATAGGTAGAAAGCAAACGTATTTAAGATATGTTCAGAACAAACGTAACGTGGGACAAAAGACGTTTCTTGTTAAACGTAATTGAGAATGCTGTATGAAACGACTACAAACAATATTGTGATTATTAACCATTAACCAGCATAATGACGGATTTGGTAAACTGAACAGTGAGCCGCCAGCCAGCGCGAAAATAAGTTTGCTCTAAAATGATATTAATAAATGACTATTATCATTATTATAAGCTAGAAAAGAAATGGCAAATATAGGTAGAAAGCAAACGTATTTAAGATACGTTCATAACAAACGTCATGTGAGAGAAAATAGGTTTCTAGAAGATATGTAGAAAATAAACGTATTTAAGATATGTTCATAACAAACGTAACGTGGAAGGAAATACGTTTCTTGCGAAACGTATTTGAGAATGCAGTTTAGTTTTGTGGGAATGTAATTTCTAGGAGACAGGGTTGGCACAGGACAGAGGAGATGAGACGTGGCTTCTTCCTCCGACCTGTGAGGAGGGGGAAAGAAGCCGTCCAGGGTGATCACTCTTGACCTAAAAGAGCTTGTGATGACCTTTGGCATAAAAGCTGGGTTAGGGCGTAAAACAGCTGAACTGCCATCTCCTTGGATCCGGAGGCATGACGGAGCCACAGAGAGAGCAGACAAATCACTCACCCTCTTTGCTGATGTTAGAGCCAAAAGTAGTACTACTTTGGCTGATAACATCTTAAGGGGAACCTGATCTAAAGGTTCAAATGGGGCTTTGCTTAGTGCGCGTAACACCAAAGCCAAATCCCACTGAGGCGCTAGTGCGCGTGACACAGGTCTGAGTCTCCGTACTCCTCGCAGAAACCGTTTCATCAGGGGGTGACTAAACACCGTCCCGACCCCGAAACCCACATGACAAGATGATATGGCAGCAGCATACACCTTGATTGTGTTGAAAGCCAAATTCCTGTCCAACAACAGCTGGAGGAATGACAGCACGTGAGGCAGGGGGCACGTAATGGGGTCCAGGCTTTTCTCTACACACCAACGCTGGAAAGCTGTCCACTTGGCTGTGTAGGTCGCTCTGGCTCCCTGAATGGTCCGTACAACATCTTGAGAGAGGCCCAGCCCCTCTAAGTGTTCCCGTTCAGGGGCCATGCCCATAAGTGCTGGCCTATCACAGGGTGACTGTTGATCGCTCCCTCCACCTGCGAGAGAGCGTCCCCGCGCCACGGAATTTCCCACGGTCTGCCTGACAGCGTACGCTGTAGGCATGGAAACCAGGAAGCGCCCGTGCGCTCCGGGGCAATTAGGATCACTGACAGTCGCTCCTCCTGCACTCGGTCCAGGAACCGAGGGATCAGCGGGACTGGTGGGAAGGCGTACAACAGTCCCCTGGGCCATGGTCGATGTGCGAACGCGTCCACCCAGAGGGCGCATTGCGTGTTCCCGCGTGCGGCGAACAGATCCACCTCTGCTCTCCCGAACCGGCTCCATACCTGGGAGACCAGCTCGGGATGGAGGCTCCAGTCCCCCTGGCGAGGACCCCCTCTGGACATGAGGTCTGCCCCTTTGTTCAGTTCGCCGGGAACATACATTGCTCTGATGGAGAGCAAGTGTGCGCGCGCCCAGATCAACAGCGGCCTGGCTGTGTTCAAAAGCTGTGCTGAGCGTACTCCGCCCTGGCGATTGATGTAGGCTGCCGCGGCTTTGTTGTCTGTGCGAATCAACACATGCTGATTCCGCAGCAACGGGGCAAAATACTGGATTACTCTCCGTACGGAGAGCAATTCCAGCACGTTTATGTGGAGGGACATGTGAGCCGGCCACTGTCCCCCCACTGCCTGTGACATACACGTTCCTCCCCACCCTGAGAGAGATGCGTCTGTGAACACCGAGATGTGTGACGTAACTCTGCCCAGGGGCACACCCGCTGACAGGACGTGGGGACTTTTCCAATAGGTTAAGTCTGAACCCACGGAAGGAGGGATGGCCACCATGCGCCTCTTCTGTCGCACGGGGTCGATGCACAGGCGAATAAACCACCTCTGGAGTCTCCTCATGTGAAGGAGACCCAGGGGAATCACCACGTGACCAGCTGCCATCATGCCAAGCAGCTGCATCACGGAGAGGGCTGTCACCACGCTGCGAGGTGTGACGCGTCGGAGAAGAGCTGTCAGTGCCTCCACTCTCTGCTGTGAGAGTCGCGCTCTCATGCGGGCTGAGTTCAATTCCACACCCAGGTAAATAATACTCTGGGAGGGAAGAGGGCAGCTCTTCTTCCAGTTTATTACGAAACCCAGCTTTGACAGATGTGATACGAGCTGTACCGTCTGTAAAGCAACTTCCTCTCTGGATCGAGCTAGCAATAGCAAGTCGTCCAGGTAAAACAGCACTCTCATCCCTCCTCTGTGTAGCGGCTGCAGCGCCGTCTGTACACACTTCGAAAAAGTGCGAGGAGCCAGGGAACAACAGACGGTTGTACTGGTACGATATTCCCTGGAAAGAGAAACGCAGGTATTTCCTGTGTTTTGGGATGATGGCTACGTGGAAGTATGCATCCTTCAGGTCTATCGAAGTGAACCAGTCCCCCTGGTGAACACACTCCAGCACCTGTCTGATCGTCAGCATGTGAAAAGGCCTTTTCATTATGACCTTGTTGAAAACTGACAGATCGAGGATGGGTCTCATTCCCCCCGTCTTTTTCGGGACAAGAAAATAGCGGGAGTAATACCCCTGATTTTCTTCCCCTTGAGGAACCCTGGAAATAGCCTCTTTCAACAGGAGTTCCCGCAGCTCTGCCTGGAGCGCAAGACACTGTTCCTGGGATGATAGGAGTGTTTCCTGTATCCCATTGAACTGTGCGCCGCTGCCTGTGAGGCAACCCAAGGTGGGCCTGGAGCGAAAGGGCTGTGAGGGAGCCTCCACACGCTGCGTTTCACTCTGGCTCTCATCATGAGGCGTGTACACGCTCAGGGGATGAATGGAGATGTATGCCGTGTTGACCACATGAGGCGTTATAACGGCGCTCATGGGTTTATTATGACCGTGTGTAGGAGACGTATCTCGGACAGAGGAATGCCGCGAGCTCTGCGGTTCATTAACCGATAGGTTAAAACCAGCAGGCTTCTGCAGCGAGCCCTGCTGTCTACTAATCAACAGATTGGTGGCAGCTGGCTTAGTTAGCGAACTCTGCAGTTTATTAACCGATAGATTAAAAAGTGCAGGTTTTTGCAACGAACCCTGCTGGCTACTAACCGATAGGTTATAGACAGCTGGTTTACACAGAGTGGAGGATATGTGAGAAACACTTGATACTGATGACTCAGACAAAAAGTTGGAAAATGAACCCATTTTATTTTTCTCACTATCCCCCCCAACACGTCAGAAGCGGCTCTGCTTTCTTGGAGGCTCACGTGGAGCGGACACAGAGCGGGAGTGCCTCGCTCCCCGTTGACTCACTGCCGAGAGACCCCTCCGTCTCTGGGGTGGCGGGGGAGCGGAGACGCGGGGCGGAGCCCCTGCCGCTGCCGACGGGCGCTGACGCCGCGGCTGCGGTTGAGACCTCTCCGCCTGCCGCTGTGGCCGGGTTGGACGCTGCGGCTGCTGCGGCTGCTGCGGGCGCTGTGGCCGCCCAGCAGGCTGGAGCCAGCTGACGTGCTGGCGGATGTCGTCCGCCTGTTCCGCAGCCGCCTTCATAGACTCCACCATGGCGTGGAACTGGGGTCCGAACAGCCCGTCCGGGCTGATTGGAGCGTCCAGTAACACCCTCCTGGCCGTCTCTGTAACCGACGCCTGCTGCAGCCAGAGGTGGCGTTGGATCTGCGTCACCCACGCGGCGATCCTCGCCTGGGAGACAGCGACAGACGCGCACAGTGTGAGCGCCGTGCTGGCAGCCTTGGCGATCTCCTCCGCTTCATCAGCGGCCAAGGTGGTGGACCGCTCCACCAGCGTCACCACCGAGTTGGACAGCAGCGCGATGTTGTTCGCCGCCGCCGATGCCTGAAAGGCCCACTGGTGCACCCGGTCGGCCTGGCGGGCAACATACTGGTCCCTGGGGGAGGCCAACGTAGGGCGCCGTCCGGCGATCATGTTGGCCTGCCTCACCCCAAAAAACGCCGTCAGGCCCGGCTCCAGCGAAGGGGTGGCTGGGAATCCAGCATCTGTAAATCCCTCCACCTTGGTGAGGGGAACAAATGTGGCCACCGGAGCCTTCAGGGTCCTCGGGTTCGCCGCCGCCCCCTCCTGGTACCTCCTGATGGCGGGGAAGCGTGGCCAGATCGGGTCACTCCTGACTGTCTGCACCCGCGAAAAAACTCCGGCCATGTCGTCCGGAGCACACCTCTCCTGAGCTAGGGGAACGGGGAGACCTCTGCAGGCGGCCGCCTTGCAAATGATCCCTGGCAGTTCCCCCAAGATGCCACCTATCGCCGGCAGCGCCGTGGTGACGGAGAAGGGGACCGCGTGCTCGGCCGCCAAGTCGGCACCCTGCTCGGCACCCTGCTCCGACTCTGAGGAGGGAGGGGAGAACCATACGGCGAACCGTGGAGGGAGATGGGGTAGGAGTCGTCCGACTCCTGCCCGGCACTCGGCTCCAGGGACACGAGGCTGCCGTCCACGAGCCCGTGGACGGGCCAATCGTCCTCCTCGGTCGCAGCAGCGAGAGCGTCCGCTCTACGCTTCCTGTCGTCCGAGGGGAGACGGGCACAGTGCTGGCATGCGACCTGCTGGCTGAGAGCCGGGTATGCGTGCTCTGGCCCCAGGCAGGATTCGCATACTGTGTGCTGATCGTAGCTCATAATATAGCCGGATCCACATGAGGGACAATCTCTAACACAATTGTTGCTCATGTTTCTCGGATATATTACGTGTCTCTTGTGCTTCAGTAACTCGGGGTGCTGAAGAAAAAGAGGGAGCAGATTGTCGGGCCTCCTTCCTATTTATACCGGAAGGGAGCCCGAGGGTGGGGCCCACCTTGCGGGCGGGCGTGGACTACAAGTGTTTCAGTGCTGCGCGGGTGCGCAGGGGGATTACCCAATAGCGATAGCCTTAGAGGGCGAAGCCATATACGAAATAGAACGTAGCTAAACACCAATCATACAACAGCAACGATGAAAGATTGTAGCCAAGGCAGCAGAGCTCTAAATATAGCTCTTGTCACTCACACACACACGCACACGCACACGCACACGCACACGCACACGCACTAGGGCTGCTCGATTTTGGCAAAAATCATAATCACGATTATTTTGGTCAATAATTGATATCAAGATTATTAAATACGATTATTCATTTACTTTGAAAACATCCATTTATTGAACTTTAAAACAAATAATAATTTGAACAGTATCTTTTTAACTGTTGATTACCCTGAACCTATAATTCAACTGCAAAACCAATACAAAAATAAATTAAATAAATTATACATTTAAATAAATAATATCAAAATAATAAATACCAATAAACAAGATCAACAAATATTTTGGAGCGCACTTCCACAAGCTATTAAACATGTATAAATATGATAAATAAAAATAAATTAGACTAAAATTAATTAGATCAAATATGTTGTAGTGCACTGTCACAACCTAGCAAAGCAAAATAATTTCGTAATTATGGCAGGCCAAAATCGTAATTGCGATTAAAATATGATTAATTGCACACCCCTAACACACACACACACACACACACACACACACACACACACACACACACACATACACTTGTTGTCTAACACGCTAACACAGTTCTGTACTGTTATGCCTTTACATTTACTTTGTAAGTAATTATGGGACGTATTTCTTCTTTCATAGCAATTTTCCTTCATACTTTCTTGCCGTGAAATAGGTCTTAAATTCTATTCAAAGTGGTCTTAAAAAGTCTTAAATTTGAGTAGGCGAAACCTGCAGGAACCCTGAGTGTTGTAAAACCATTCTAGCCAGGAGACGGACGTTAATTCGGATATTTTTTATCCCACTCTAAACTTTGACTCGACAGAAAAAGGAGGTAACGGTTATTAGCATGCTAATGAAACATGCTACATTAGCATAGTAGCTAAATTTGCATAACCGTAATGAGAAATAGTTTTCTATAATAATGTATAGTTCTATAACTAATTGATAAGCTAATACATTTAAGGCATCCTTTATTTGATTTAATTTAAATTTATTTGCAGTTTTTTATTATTATTTTTACTATTATTTTGAGATTTTAGACAGTTTTTACTTATAATTGTCAAATATTAGTTAGTATTTTTATAATTTATATGTATTTTTTAAGTATTTATTTTCCTTTTGCGTTTGATTTGATTGTAATATTTATTTTACAGTATTATGTGCTATATTAGTAGTTGCTAATGGGGATCTACATACATAAATATATAATAAAAGTCAATAAAACCAGTAGTTTAGCTCTGGATTAAAGCATTGAATTGACAGACAGCAAATGAATACATAGAAAATGCACAATCAATCAAGATAGGCGTTGCCACAAAAATAAGGTAAAAATAAATAAATGTTATTTGAATACATTTGTAATTAAATATGTGCTTTACATTGTGATATGCTATCTTAGTTGTTGATCCAAATAAAACAAATAAAATCAGCAGTTTAGCTCTAGATCAAAGTATTTGACTGACATAAATAAATGTATTAAAAAATAATAATACACGAAAATAAAGTAAAAATATTTTTTTTTTTACATATTAGATATTTTTTTTATTCATCTTCTTCCTCCTCCCCTCCCTTTTCTCCTCCCCTCGCTCCCTCTCTCTCTCCATCTCCCCCAGCCTCCACCTGCTCCTCCTCACACCCCTTCCCTCTCTGAACATCACATGTTAACAAAAAAACCCCTCTGTTTCTCCCGGAGCTCCGCGGCTGATCGGCGGCTCTTCCTCCTCTCGTCAGGCCGTCGAAGGGCACCTCAGGGCGGGGAAGGAGCGTCACAGGGGTCGGTGTTTGTGGAGCGGATCTCCGGAGCTCTCCCTCATGCTGCAGACATAAATGCACGGAAATACACACCTCCTTGATGTTGATGCGTACTAACAGCACAGAGAGAAGAAGCTGTAGGAGCAGATTTATTTCAGTGTGAGCTGCAGAAAGGACGGGAGCATGAACCACAGAAGAGGAACAGGAGGATTCCTCACCATGTTTCTGTTCTTGGGTCTAATATGGACACAGCTGCTGATCACAGGTAAGCCTCTGTTGTCTGCATGCTGCTTAGATCAGACATACTAGTATAAATGGTGCTCATATGGGTGGATTAGCCTGTTATTTATGGTCCTTTCTGTCATTAACCTTGTCATAATGAGCCAGAAATGCTTATATCTTTATATGTGAGCATTTATTTGTGTTGCTCAGATAAAATGACCTCTATAATTTGAGATGGAAATAAAACCAGATATATTATGTTACCTGTTCATCTAATATAATCCTATCATGTTGGCTGGTGCCCTGAAATCAGTCACAACAGAAGCTCACACATATGACAGGAATATAATAACAATATGGTGTATCAGTCATGTGATCATTTGTCATTAAATGGGAAACAATGAAGGTTAGATTTTCACAAAGCCTTCCACAGGAATTTATATTGTGGAGTGATCATACAACATGAGAAAAGATGCCAAAGAATATGCTTTTTGCTAACTATTGTCTACATATATGAAGCAAAGAAGACCCACAGTGATGATGAACAACACCTTCATTCATATATAAAGTATTTTTAAGTAATCAATTAGTTTAAACATAACATTCTGGGTCAAAATGTTGGAGAAAATCGGTAAATAAGCTAATATCAATGTAGTATTATGTGGCGTATTACGAGTATTACACTGCTGTTGAGGGAGTTAAGTCAGGATGGACCTCCTAAGGTTTTAAAGCTAATATTTTATTAACATAGAGAGGCGAAGTCCCGCCCTTCTACTTCCGCCCCATGGGACCTTATTTCGGAAAAATGATGTATTGAAGTCAATGGAGAGAGAAAGATTATCTCTCGATCCCGTTTGAATTGTGCCATGAATTACACATATGATGTTTGTCAATTTTAAAAAATCATTTCCATGTCCAAAAAGTCAGAGTTTGTCGTAAAACTGTTGAAATATAAGACTATGAAAAATACGCAACTAGAAAGACTACAAATCCCAGAATCGCGTAAGTGATGTCATAACTGATTTATTCCCTCCACTAAATATAAGAGATAGCTAAAATAAATTAACTTTAACAAGATGCCTGTGTGCTTTGTACCAGGTTGTTATCATACCAGTAATCATACCTCTTGCTCGTTCTTTCGCTTCCCGTCTGAGACCAGAGATCCGTCTGAGACCAGAGATGGAGTTCATTGAGCGTTATTTTATTTTTTTTACTTGCAAAATTATCTTTTAAATTGACAAACATCATATGTGTAATTCGTGGCACAATTCAAACAGGATCGAAAGATAATCTTTCTCTCTCCATTGACTTCAATACATACTTTTTCCGAAATAAGGTCCCATGGAGGTCCACCGGAAAGGGAGGGACTTCGCCTCTCTATAAGCACATTTTAATTGATCATTCATAACATATCATCAGTACACTCAAATCATGTACCTTCCCTATCTGTGAAGGTTAAATATAAACTCACAGGGTCTTTAATATCGTGTTTCCTGTGTGATTGCTAAATGTTGTAATTGAGGTTGAATAATGCTAGCTTTACGCTCACTTTAAAATGGCGTCTTCACGTATTTTGCGAAAAAAGGGCGATTGGTCCACAAGTTATCTATTAGCAATGAACTTGTAGGTGCTCCTGTTAGCACCTTTATCTCCCACACAATCACAGTTGTTGTCAGTAGGGTGCAAGAACACGGTATGCTAACTGTAACACTATGGTATGCCGCCATATTAGTAACTTTACACATTATATGTAGAGCGTTGATTCTTAACTCAGTTTTGTTTATTTGCCCTTTTAGAGAATATTTAGACAAACGAGTTGAGACTTAACGACTATTAGGGCTCGTAACTCGCGGTGTCTTTTTCAAGTATTAATAAACGTTCCTTTATTGGGGTCCTATTATGCTTTTTGGGGTTTTCCCTTTGCTGTGAAGTAGTTCCTTGTGCCATTTTTATATATTTTAATAGTCCGCAATGCTCCACGAAACGCTTCCATTGGACTCATTTGTTTACTTCCAGAACACGGTGACATCCCTATTGAACACTCGCGCTCCTATTGGCTAGCGCTCCAACACATTGTACGTGATAGGCTAAGGGGCGGGACATCTCTGAGTGGTTGACCAATCACAACAGAGCAGGCCAGCTAACCAATCAGAGCAAATTCATTTTATTTTTGTTTATTTTTTAACCAAAAAACAGAAGCTTATATCTGTATTAATGAAAGTAAACGTAACTGGAGCGTTGTTCTGTTTTTTCTGAATTATAGCAAACAGTAATTCAGTTTGAATCACATATTTTACTATTTTTTATTAAACTTAAAGCAACATTAGATGCAGTGTTTTCCCTGTGTGTGTGTGTGTGTGTGTGTGTGTGTGTGTGTGTGTGTGTGGTGTGTGTGTGTGTGTGTGTGTGTGTGTCTGTGTGTGTGTGTGTGTGTGTGTGTGTGTGTGTGTGTGTGTGTGTGTGTGTGTGTGTGTGTTAGGGAGCATGTCTCCATACAGGTTGAGCCCTTCTCTAACTCCACCTCTGATTGGCTGTCTGCCCCCGGGGGTCGACTCCACTATCCAATCAGATCGCAGCTCAGCCCGGCGTCTATAGCAACCAGCATTCTATCGTTAGGGAGAAAAAGCCAGAGAGAAGTCTCTCCGTCTGTGAACACTAACCTAATGCATTCAGTCCTATTTTAAGTCATCTTTACATATTATGATTAATAAGAACTGGTTCATTATTTATTTTCAGTCACAAGATCGTTCTGATTGGTGCAATTTGACTTTTTTCCAATTTATCAGAAAACCCCCCCCCAAAAAGGACTTCATGTGAATGCTCTTTTTTCTTAACTAGCTCAGTCGGAATATTGTCTTTTTTCTCAAGAAAGGCAAACTATTGGAATATTTTGTGCGTGTAAAATGCTGGTTTATTTTCCCACAACCCAAGGTCATGTCTTCAAATGTCTCAATAACCCAAAAGATATTCAATTCACGATCATGCAGTGCAACAAAAAGCTTCAAATCTCCATGTTTCACACGTTGGAACCAGCAAATGTTGCTTTATTTCAATGCATGTCACCTTTTCCAACACAGTAAGCTCACACAAGAGACTCTGACTTGTCTTTTTGTTGAAAATCCTGCCTTTTTGAAGCCGTCAAACCCAGCATGGTTGTATTTCTGTCCTCCTGTCTGCATCTGTTAGTCACTCAGCAGAGTCCTGGCTCTCAGAGACGTTGTGTTGTTGGCAGACAGAAGTCGAGGAGGCACTGTCTCAGATTCTCCGCTCGCTTTATTTCCTGGCAAACAGACCGCCGACGCTGCAGACGTCTGGAAACCTCCAGAGAATTTATCTCTCCGTGGCGTTGTAGTGGAAACCTTTTATCCAGACTAACAGGAGATATGTGCCCGTGTGTTTCATCTGGCTGTTGTATTTTTACATTGTTTTACTATTTAATATGTTTATTTAACAGCTACATAAATAGAGTAGGGATGCAAGCACCAATATCTCTTTAAACCTTGATAAAAAATGTGATCATCTGAACATATTTTAAAAGCATAGAGCCAGGTGGATTTGGCCAAAAAAGAACAGGCAACAGTCGTGGAAATATTACAGATTCTTCCTCGAAAACATACGACTATACGCATTTTTTTACTTTTAGTGGGGCTACAACTCACTATTCTCATTATGATGTATTTTCTGGATAAAGGGATTGTTCATTTGGTCAATAAAATGCCAGAAAACAGTGAAAAATGTCCAAGGTGATGTCTTGTTTTGTCAGATATTCACTTTAATATGATTTAAAAAGAGAAAACGCAGCAAATCTCCAGATTCATTCGGTTAAAAGGGACATTTTCTGACATTTTACCGTGAAAAACAACTTAAACTCTCATTTATTAGCAAAATAATTCACATGTGATCTCTCTATAAACCATCAGATGGGCTCTGTGCAGTGTCTGGAGGTTCTCTGTTTGTGTTTTCTTTAAATAGATGGATCCGGATGCTGCCGGTGCTTCACTCTGTAGACTCTCTTTGACTGAATGAATTATGCAGCGTTCACATTCCTCACGGCTCGCTGATTGCAGCGTCGGGGATTCCTCTCCGACTGTCTTCTTCTTCTTCTTCTTCTTCTGCTTAATGTGTTTTAAATAGCACGATAATTAAGAGTGAATCCTCTCCTAATTTCTTCTTCCTGTTCTCGGAGTCTTAAAAGTCCAAAAATGAAGTTTAGATAAATCCTTCCTCAACATGTGGAGGTGAAGTCTTTGAGAATACAACAAAACGATATACCCCAATATTTCAGGGGTTCAGTGTTAGCAGTGGATACCTTGATTATGGAAGGTCCAAGATTTACAAATGGATAAACTATTTAATCTTTTATCATTTAAACTACTACTAAAAAACAATTGTACGATTACGTGTCTATAGTATAGTAGGTTGCACTGTTGGAGGAGCGTTGGAATTTGCTGTAACTTTTGTCCATTTGACAATAAAGCCCTTTGAATATTACAATTAGTATTTTCTTGAAATGCAGACCCCTTATATGGATAACAAATATCAACACCGAGACCTCCCTATTTCCGCCAGACATTCTCTAAAGTCTTATAAGTGACTCGAGTCCAGTGTTTCCTCCAGACCAGGGCTGAGAGGGCGTCCACCCCGAGAGCGGGGGAGGGGGGGTGTGACGTCACGTTGTGTCACGTGACTTGAATTTTGAATTGAGCCGTCCCTTATAGATACTATCTCTTTACGTATATTAGTGATGGGAATTCCGGCTCTTTTTAGTGAGTGGATCATTTGGCTCGGCTCACTAAGAAGAGCCGGCTCTTTCGGCTCCCAAGCGGCTCTTCATGTTACCACAGTTTACCACGGAGCCTCAGTTTCGCCGCTGCGAGGCTCCGGCGCTCGCAGTTCACGCGCGTGCTCCACTAGCACCCCCCGTCAAGGCTCGCCGGCAGTACACTTTCCGTCACAGGAACACGCTTTGCTGGCGGCGAAAAGCATCCCACCAGACTCCTTTGCCCCTCCAACAGAGGGATGTCCTTGTCCTTTTCCTTTTCGTCATTTCAAGCGATAAAAACTCTCGATCTTCTCTCTAATTATTAATTTTTTTGGACGCCCTCGGCTCGAGTTCAGGGCGTTCCGAGCTGAATAAGGGCCTCAAATGACGGCAAGACGCCCCCCTGGCGGAAACGCTGCTCGAGACGCAGGATGTGTGTTAGTTAAAGAAGACTATAACACCCCTTGTTGTTAAATACCAAATATGTGCTATATGTGCAATATATCGTCAGAACTGTTACAGGATGTGTATTTTGTAAATTGTATATTTTTCTTTAATATTGTTTGTATGCATGCTTCTTAGTTAACATTAAGCTGTCTTTGGCTCTTCTGCTGGAACAAATCAAAATGTATTAAAGGGTATTTGATTCAATTCTGAAGACAGCTATTGGGATTAATAAAGTGCATCTTATCTTATTGGATATGATCAGCTCACCAGCACTCGTCCTCCATCTTTGTTTCCCCTCACTCCTTCTTCTCTCGTCAGAATCGTCCTCTGGAGATCACGAGCTGCGTCTCTTCCCGTCTCGTCGCTCCAGTCTCCTCCATCAGGAAGTGGAAAACCTCCCAGAACCCAAACACCTCCAACACCTTCACCTTCATCATCTTCATCATCACCTTCATCCTCAGCCTCCTGCCGGGTTTTTATCCAAAGCGATGCCGCCCGCTCTGCTGGACTCTCCGTTTCCTCCGGAGCACAAAGTGGTGACCGCACGACATCTGGTGACCGTGGTGAGTAACATAAGCTAAAGGGGAGTGGGGATACACATCATCATAATAATAATGACTTAGATTTATATAGCGCCTTTCAGGGGACCCATGGCCGCTTTACAGAAACACAACACATCCATCCGGATACACCTTGGTGCTATCTAGATTAGAAAGTATTTATTGTCATTTGCAGAAACATATACAACAATGTTTGTGGAGTGCAACCCTGTCAAAGTGCACAGTAACAAAAACAGACAAACAATAAAAACACACCAGTATGACAGACAACGTAAACAATCAAACGGGGGGATACATAGTTAACCTGTTAAGCTTAACGTGTGTGACGGGAAGAAACTAAGCTAACTGACGATATGAATTGTTTTTACCGAAACAAAACACAAGTCTCACAAGAAGCGTCTAAATGAGCCCTGAGCGAAAAAATGCTAACACACTTAGCACAGAACTCAAGGTAAAAATACCCTTATTATTTATCGTATCTGCACATACAAGATATCGATTAGCAAGATGAGATTCCACAGATTCCAGAAATATCAGTATCATCACTGAGCGATCAGAACTCGCGACAGGGTAAGCAAACACAGACAACACACGACGTAGCTTTCGGTAGCAAAACACGGAGATATGCTCACCTTTAGCTGTTATTCTGATCAAAAGTTGTGTTCAATGGCATTAAAATGATAGAAACGCGGCTGAAGGTTAATCCATAGGTTAATCCAATGTGTCTGTCACTTTGAAAAAATTATTGATAATCCATAATTCAATTTTTATGTCAAAACCAGAGTTTTCATATTAGCTGCTAATGATAGCTTCCAGAGTGTATGACAGCTTCCTGTTTTGGGTATTCTGGCTACGCATCACTCTCACTCTTTATTTGGTAACGTGTGTGTGCATGTGGAACTTCCCCTCGATTCTATTGGCTCTGACGGTTAAAAAGAGGTGTCAATCATCAAAATCGACCAATGGGGGCCAGAGAAATGGAAAATCCACCCAAATGACCCCAGAAGTGTTTTTTTTGCTAAATCTCTCTAAAAAGGTCAAATGTCACTTGTTTTGCATCAATCTTGATACAGGGTACTTATTATATGTTATAGTTTGGATTCCTAAAGCTTTTAGTCTACTATCCCATCATTCAAGGGTGGTTTTCACTATAAGTAGGGTTTATTTTTTGCGGACACTATAATTTACATTTTTTTCCTATGTTCAATCTGAATTTACTTTAAAATAATAAAAAATCTATATTGATTCTGACACTTCTACATCCAACTCACAGGTTTATCATTGCTTTGAGAAAAAAGATTATTAATTTATCCCTTTTAGAAGTGAAGTTATAGTAATTTGTTCTGGGAATGTCATTTTCGAGCCTGAGACCTGAAAAACAGGCTCTGGGCTGAACAGGTTAAGAGCACTGGAGTAAGAAGCCATGAAGTGCATTTAAAAAGTTGAACATTTCCCAGGGAGATTCTGAAGCAGAGTTTTTAATTGGATAATGACAAATATCTACCAAAATTAACCGTATTCTTGTTAGTTTCTGAAGACAAGCACCCTTAGCTATGATGGATTACTCGCAGTTGCAGGTGTTTTTAGGTTTAGGTGTACTGGTCCAGACGTTTCTTCGTGTGTTTCGGCACATTTGTGTTTTTGTATCTGTATAATTTCTCCTAATGGGAATGTTTTTGGGGTCTTTGTAGTGCGTTTGCCCCCCGTCAGCCACCGTACCTCAGCTTGTCTCGGCTGTAGACGTGTTTTTTTCTATAAAGCTTCCCTGATACGAAGCTCTAATAAAACACAATAACATAACGAGATTTATCAGACAGTAAGTGAGTGATGGACGAGGAGCTGCAGACTCTCTGGAGAGATGCTGCTGCACTCTCTGTTGCCATGGAAACACTTATCATGACTGTGTGTGTGTGTGTGTGTGTGTGTGTGTGTGTGTGTGTGTGTGTGTGTGTGTGTGTGTGTGTGTGTGTGTGTGTGTGTGTGTGTGTGTGTGTGTGTGTGTGTGTGTGTGTGTGACCCACTTACCTACACAATGGGCGGTTGCATAACAGTAGATAACCAGCAGCGACCTTCAGAGTGACATTGAGACGCAGACAGGTGCTCTGCCTTTTTATAACAGAAACCAGAGCCCAGTATGTTGTGATTGGTCAACCTGCTTAGAGATGTCCCGCCCCCTTTAGCCTATTACGTACAATGTGCTGGAGCGCTATAGCCAATAGGAGCGCCAGTGTTCCGTAGTGATGTCACCGTGTTCCGGAACTCCTGTGTGATAGCTGTCATTAGTGCACAGTGTTTGTTATAAGTAGGAGGAGTTATTTATAGGAGATTTGAATATTTCATTTGAATATCCGCACGTCTCAGCCATGGATGTTTAATAAGAACTGGATACAGCGTGGGAGGCGGGGTCTCGTTCTTTCCTATGAGAGCTGCTCATTGGCGCATGAAGGCAAAATGGCCCAACTTTTGAGAGAGCGAAACGTCACAGATTACCCATCATGCCTAGCTGTCAGAGCAGAAGAACCCGTATGTGCGCTCACAGAGCATGCTGATTTACAGACGTCTCTTTCCCAATGTTAGTCAATGGGAGAAAGTTGTTTTGGGCCGGGTGACGTCACGGACTGATACGGAAGTTGCAGTACCGCCGTTTGGGCACTACGAATGTTGGGCACAGAGTCCGGCGCACTTCCTGGGGGCTTGGTCTCAGCTCAGTCAGAGAATATCGTCGCCAGAGATGCATTGTGGGAGGCAAATCTGGAAAATAGATGTGAATGCTGGGAGTTTTCTGACCCACATATAAACGTCTGTAGGTTATATATCTCCCATAGTACGGAGCTTGGTCCTGGGGGGTCTGAGGAGCTTGGAGTTGCTGGAGCGGGTGGTCCGCAAGGAGGTATTGGGGGTGAGGAGTTCCTTAAGGTAGGGGGGGGGGCAGTTCCATGGATACACTGGTGGGTGAGGACGGAGACCTTGAATTCGATCCTCAGTTCCACGGGGAGCCAGTGTAGTGATTTAAGGATGGGGGTGGTATGATCGTATTTGCGCACCCTCATCAGGATCCTAGCAGCGCTGTTCTGGATGTTCTGGAGCTTCTGGATGCTTTTGTTAGGGATCCCGATGAGGAGTGCGTGGACCAGCTTTTCGGCGTCAGACAGAGAGAGTGTGGGGCGGAGTTTGGCGATGTTCCTGAGGTGATAAAAGGAGTTCTTGCACAGCTGTTTAATGTGAGCCTCAAAGGTCAGATGGGCGTCCATTTTCACACCCAGGTTGGTGACTGTTGAGGAGAGGGTAATGTCCTGGCCGGAGAAGGTGATGGTGGTGATGGTGGATGACCGAACCTGGTGTGGGGTGCCAACTATAATGGCTTCGGTCTTAGAGCTGTTGAGTTTCAGGAAGTTTTGCTTCATCCAAGTTTACGATTTGTAACGTTTATTGCAATACCAGTTGATGAATGGAGCAGCTAATAAACTGTATGGGCTATATAATGGACATTTCTATTTATTATCTGGTAAATTCTCTCACATATTTCTTTAAAACATAACTTATTGTCAGCAGTAGAAAAGTGTCCTTATGTAACAAAGAGCGTATTTTGTTACAGGGCATTCCCTTTAAAAAGCAACTCGTGATGAACAGACCGTCCTCTGCTTTTATCAATGAGACTCCGCTGTGAGGCGAACGCTTACATAACGCTGTATTCTGTGTTAATTGACTTCCTGTTTATGTGTCACATGACCTGTCCCTGCAGGCTGCCCCCCCCCCCCCCCCCTCACAACACTGAGAGGAAATACAAAGCTTGAGTGATGACACAAGAGCGTGACAATCTGAATATTACTCATTTATATGAAGAAAATTACATTTTATAGATATTTTAATATACTAGCAGGTTTCACTGAGTCAAGCAAATCATTGTAAATAAATGTAATGCTTTCATGGATAAAGTACTTTTTTAAACATCAGAAAAACGTAATTGTTAATTGGCTTTTTTATTTTTATTAGAGTTAAGTCTATCCAAAGTTATTATCTATAATATTGTTTAGTTTTATTATGGCTATTATTAGTTGTATAATTTAACAACAGAATAACATGTTCAGATGGAGGCAGAGAGGTTGTGTAAGTCACAGATGGTCCCCAGTCACACCATGCATGCATGCGTGTGTGTGTGTGTGTGTGTGTGTGTGTGTGTGTGTGTGTGTGTGTGTGTGTGTGTGTGTGTGTGTGTGTGTGTGTGTGTGTGTGTGTGTTGTGTGTGTGTGTGTTAAGAATGGAGAAACCAGCTTGAGTGGCTAGAATTTGAAAGTACACAAACCGAAAACAATCTGCCACTTCCTTCAGACTTCCTTCCAGAGCCCCCTCCTCCAAACACACACGCGCACATGACCAATGAGGGCACGAGATAAGTTTGTGCACGAGATGGAAAGGCCCTCACTGAGTTCTTTAATATCGCTGCTAACACTTAGTGAAAGAACTTCAAAAAAGGAAATGTTTAAAGGGGACCTATCATGCAAAATGCACTTTTGTACGTCTTTTCTACATGAATATGTGTCCCCGGTGTTCCAGGGAACTCACCAAGTGTCAGAAAACACAACCCTCTCTATTTTCCTCCATACCCAAATCTCTAAAAAAGGGCTGCTGCAACGGATCTGATAAAAACTGATCCAGATTTGAACACTGTCCTGACGTCAGGACGGTGGCGCTACGGCTATTGGGCCAACTCCACCAATCAGGAGGAGACGGCCACGGCCATTGCCGTTCAAAGCGCTGGATGTGTGTGTGTGTGTGTGTGTGTGTATGTGTGTGTATGTGCGGGTGTGTGTGTGTGTCTATTTAATAATTCATGTCAGCCGTGTGTGTAACGTCTAGTGGAGGAAACTTTGACGCCACTCCAAACCCACGGAGAGAATCATGAATCATCCAGATATCTGTCACACTGCGGCGTCTTCTTGTGTACGAACACAGCGGCCTTTGTAGAAGAAACAGATCAGGAATCATTTCTGAAATTAAAGTTTTAAATGATAAGGAAAACATTCTGATATAATACGGTTCAGTTCTCACAAATATTTGTATAATCTAAGAGAAAATGCAAGGTATTTCTTTTTTTACATTTGAGATTTCTTTTTCTCGTATGTTTGTCTTTTTTTTTCTCTCCGCAAATTCACATATTTTTTTTCTTGTCAATTATTTTTCTCCTAAATTTGAGATTATTATTTTTTTTTTAATTTTTTCTAGTAAATGTTTGGATCTTTTTCCTTCTATTAAATTTGAGAAGTATTTTTTTTTCTTTTTCTTGTAAATGCACCAGTACCTCCTGCAAAGTGCTTATTTTAGCTGTAATAACGTAACATATTTATGTTCAGATAATGCTGTAATCATGACTCTGATACTAACGTCATATTCATTGAGTAAAATATTCCACTCTGATGCAGATTATTGAGCGTGCTCTGCTCCGTTTTTTCTCAACGGAAACAACATAAGAGTGAATAATCTAACCTCACGTCAACCCACCCATTCAGCCGTGAGTGTGCGCCTGTGTGTGTGTGCGCCTGTGTGTGTGTGTGTGCGCCTGTGTGTGTGTGTGCGCCTGTGTGTGTGTGTGTGTGTGTGTGTGCGCCTGTGTGTGTGTGTGTGTGCGCCTGTGTGTGTGTGTGTGACAGTGATCTCATTGAGTGTGACGTTGCACGTGACCATCACGTTTTTCCCGTTGGCGCCCTGAGGAAAAGCTGCACAACTCAAACGCTGCAACACAATATTTCACCACTCCTGCCTGATTCAGTTCATATTCTATAGAAATAAAAACATATTGACGTGAATCATGACATTCATTCTAGAGTACATTTAAAATGTCAGATTAATGAACTCAACTTCAAGTTTTTAGCAAATCACAAACACATGGTTTAAAAAGTCCAATCCTTAAATGAAATATTATTGCATGAGATTCAACAGAAATGTCCATCATCTCAAACAGAAGCAATCAATCAATTATCAGAATTAGCAGATCATTGTTGTTGTCAATTAACCAATCAATTAATTGACTTTTTTCGAAAAAGACTCTTTTTTTACAGGATTATTTGACAATAAAAAAAACTAATTCCCATCCATCCCTCTCAACCAATTAAACAAATATTTTGTATTTATATAATCAACTTTACCCCCTCTTTTTCTTCCGGCATCCCCCTCCCCACTCTAATATCTGATTGGCCCCTCACCCCACTGCCCTGAGTGCTATCAGCTAATTAGTGGCCATTACCAATGTGTGTGTCTGTGAGTGTGTGTGTGTGTGGTGTGTGTGTGTGTGTGTGTGTGTGTGTGTGTGTGTGTGTGGTGTGTGTGTGTGTGTATGTACTGTATGTGTGTGTGTGAGAGTGTTTGTATGTATGTGAGTGTGTGTGTGTGTGTGTGGGGGGGAGGGTGTGTGTGTGTGTGTGTATGTAATGTATGTGTGTGTGTGAGAGTGTTTGTATGTATGTGAGTGTGAGTGTGATGTGTGTGTGTGTGTGTGTGTGTGTGTGTGTGTGTGTGTGTGTGTGTGTGTGTGTATGTACTGTATGTGTGTGTGTGAGAGTGTTTGTATGTATGTGAGTGTGTGTGTGTGTGTGTGTGTGTGTGTGTGTGTGTGTGTGTGTGTGTGTGTGTGTGCGTGTGTGTGTGTGTGTCAGGACAGAAATAGCACCTGATCCTGACAGGAAGCGCAGCGGGATAATGGCATTACCTGGACGACAGCCAATCAGGTGGCAGGTTCAGCTCCGTCCCCCTGTAAGCCAATCACAGATCAGGAATGATTAGATCAGGAAATGGAGCGAAAAGTCCCCGAGCTGTGACTGACAGGCAGCGTCCATTCAGAGAAAACCTTCCTGTTGTTCCACGGGAGGAAAAACAATGTTTACATGTTCGCTAGGTAAGGTTGTTTAGTTATCGTTGTTTACTTATTTAGATTGTTTACGTTCTTGTTTATAGCCTGTGGTTGTTTACTTGTTTGTTTTTTGATCATTTGGTCGTTTACTTCTATTGTTTTTTCAATTAGTTTGTTGTTTCTTTTATTTATTTTTACTTTTATTTATTTTTGGCTTTTTTGACTTGTTATTTTTTTTATCATTTATTTATTTTTGGGTCATTTTGTTGTTTGATTCTTTAGTCACTAACTTGTTTATTTGGCTTTTTAGTCGTTGGTATTTTTCTTATTCTTCGGTCGTTGTTGTGTACTTGATTGTTTACTTGTTTCTTTTCTTGGTTGTTTTCTTTACCCTTTAGTTTGTTTAAATGTCACTTAGTTGCTTAGTTGTTTTTGGACTGGTAGAAAGTCGTTAACTTGTTTTTTGGGAAACTGCTAATGGTTTTTCATAATTAGCTGACGGAAAGTCATCTAGAAATATTCACTAACACTGAAAACAAAAGTTCATTGCGATTCAAACTGAAGGTGATTTGTTTGTACAGCAGGATTTTCTTTTTCTGTATGAGACAGACTGATGTGTGTGTGTGTGTGTGTGTGTGTGTGTGTGTGTGTGTGTGTGTGTGTGTGTGTGTGTGTGTGTGTGTGTGTGTGTGTGTGTGTGTGTGTGTGTGTGTGTGTGTGTGGTGAGCCTGTCTGGCTGTGGTTATTGTTCCTGATATTGAATTAAGTGGCAACAGGACATGCTGTTGTTGTTCTGTTTTAACCATCAGCACACACACACGCACACACGCACACGCACACACACACACACACCTGATGGTAGTACAGCTGCAGAGGTAGGCGTAATGTCTCTTTTTGTTGTAACCTCATTTCCCTGTAGACTGTATGCATTGATCTTATATCATCGTAGCACAACGACTGGAAGCAGGTGGAAACTGTTAGCCTTGCTCCATCAAAAGACAAATACTACACCTTATTTACCTTTCTACAGTCTGTGTGTCCTAGCAACATCAGCAACACGGATCAACTCAGTGTGTGTGTTTGTGAGTGTGTCTGTGTGTGTGTGTGTGTGTGTGTGTGCGTGTGTGTGTGTTTGTGAGTGTGTCTGTGTGAGTGTGTGTGTGTGTGTGTTTGTGTGTGTGTCTGTGTGAGTGTGTGTGTGTGTGTGTGTTTGTGAGTGTGTCTGTGTGAGTGTGTGTGTGTGTTCATAAGCCCTCAGGGTCTTCTTCCAAAGATGTGTTTCCTGTTGTTTTTACTCTCCCCCCCCCCACACACACACACACACACACACACACACACACACACACACACACACACACACACACACACACACACGCACACACACACGTAACACTAAATCCAGGATGAGTAATTAGTGTGTGTGTGTGTGTGTGTGTGTGTGTGTGTGTGTGTGTGTGTGTGTGTGTGTGTGTTTTACCTGTCTCCAGTAACACTTTAGCTGAAAGCTGAGAGACTGTTGGGAAAACCAGAGGCAACCCGAGGGAGAGTAAAACCATAGCAGAGATGTTTTGATTCAATCTGTTCAGAGAGAACTAAACCTCAGCCATGTTGGATTCTTTCAGGATGAATCGAAAATAATAAACTACATGCTAGTAATTGAAGGTTATGAAGTGTCTCTGCTGGGACACGTCTCCATGCTCTAATGTTCAAAAAGCTCTTTATTTCTCTCATACTGCCTGTGCTGCAGCACCTCTTTACACCCTCTGTCTGAAACCAGAGCCCAGTCCGCTCTGATTGGCTGATTGGTAGAGATGTCCCGTACAATGTGTTGGAGGGCTAGCCAAAAGGAGCTCAGGTGTTCTGTAGTGATCATCTTTTTAAATCATTGATTAATAACATGCTGTATCTCTCCCTCCCTCTCTCAGTACCTGGCTGTGGATGTGCGGAGGCTGAACAAAGGTCTTCTTCGTTGGTTTCGAGAGGGTGTAGCTGCGGCGCTGGGCGTTCCTGCAGGACACGTTCACATCCACCGTCTGAATGTAAGACAACACACACACACACACACACACACACACACACACACACACACACACACACACACACACACACACACACACACACACACACACACACACACACACACACACACACACACACACACACACACACACACACACACAGAGAGAGAGATGGCAAAAGTTCACACATCCTTTACTCAAGTAGAAGTACAGATACTCGTGTTTAAAAATACTCTGGTGAAAGTAGAAGTACTGACTAAATTTCTTTACTCAAGTAAAAGTAAAGAACTTTGAAATGTACTTCAGTAAAAAGTACCCATAACTAGCAGCTGTTTTAAAGAGTACCTGACCTCCCTTTATATTAATAGAACAATAATGTCATTGTTAGCTAATGAATGTTTCCATGCTGAACAACGGCAACATGACAACGTTTTCATTGGTCCCTCTTCTTTAGAGAAGACCAGGAAATGATGGATACACGGATCGTGTTCAAATCAATAGGCACGCAATGACTCTAAATAATAATGATCACGCCACCAAACACACATTCAAACTAAAGGAACCAGCCTGTTTGGGAAATGTGAGAAGTAGAAAGTACAGGTATTTGTGTTCAACATGTAAGAAGTAGAAAGTACAGGTATTTGTGTTCAACATGTGAGAAGTAGAAAGTACAGGTATTTGTGTTCAACATGTGAGAAGTAGAAAGTACAGGTATTTGTGTTCAACATGTAAGAAGTAGAAAGTACAGGTATTTGTGTTCAACATGTAAGAAGTAGAAAGTACAGGTATTTGTGTTCAACATGTAAGAAGTAGAAGTACAGGTATTTGAGTTCAACATGTAAGAAGTAGAAAGTACAGGTATTTGAGTTCAACATGTAAGAAGTAGAAAGTACAGGTGTTTGGGTTCAACATGTAAGAAGTCAAAGTAAAAAGTCGTCAGAAAAATAAGTAGTGGAGTAAAGTACTGATACCAGAAACATGTACTTAAGTACAGTAACAAAGTATTTGTTGTTAATTGTTTAATTACATTTTTCTCCCCCAGGAGAAGAAGAATGGCATCGAGCTCTTCGTGTCCTCTGATAGGCCGGGAGTCTCCGAGCCCCTCCCCGCTGAAGAGGTCATCCAATCACTGAACATCAGGGTCCTGCATCGACACCTGGGACACTTCGGCATCACCGAGGTCTCCACCGAGGTGTGTGTGTGTGTGCTCCGTTTCCTAGGTTACAGCAGCTCGTTAGTCACCGTGGAGACAGACGGAGGATAGATGGGGTTTATTAGAGCGCTGAGTGCTGCTACTGAAACTTTAATGCAGCTGTTAAAGTCCGATCAATCAGGCGGCGCCGTTATATTTTATATTATTTAATCACTCTTACTGCCACAGAGAGAAGGGACCGCTCCTCTGTGGTAATATTATTAAAGCAACACATCAGAAACTCCCCGTAGGAGCTTTAAACACATAATATGTAATAAAAACAACAGTAACAATTGAGTTGTGTGTGGCGGTGAAGCAGCAAGGCATCATGGGAATTGTAGTCTTCAGCGTCTTCTGGTTAAGAGCATCTTCTAATATAAATATGTGTAAACTCTCTCCTGTAGAAGAACGTGCTGCAGGGCGAGCAGCGGGATCACGTTTGGAGCCCAGAGAGTTTCTACGCCGTCGTCCTCTTCTTCACCGTCTTCGTCATTGTCATCACCTGCTTGATGGTAAACACTTAACATTTTTGTTGCCATACATATTGAGATACAAAGCATTTAGTATTTCATCTTTGTCAATTTAATTCATTTAATGTATTATTTTCCTATTTTGTTAAAAAATATATATAATCTGTGTTTGTACATCTGTGCTTTTACCTTAATAAAGTTGTTTTAATATTATTTTGCATTTGATAATAATGAGCATTAACAATGTGTAATCTTCAAATAGAACATTTACATAAAATAAATGAATTAAAAACACAATTAATATGTAATAAAAACATATTATATAAACAAATGAAATGAAACGATACATATTAATACATATATTAGAAATTATATTGAAATATTAATTGATTATGCTAATACTATTCATTATATTTTAGTTGCATTGTGACATTTAATCCACAAGAGGGAGCTGTTGCACAGAGAAACCAGATGTTTCAGTTAATATCATCTGTTTTATCTCTAAGACCTGAACATAAAGATCCTTATTTAATTAAAATAAATATAATTAAAATATATTCATATATGTATGTGTGCTTAAACGTTTGTACTTAATTTAGAAAATAAATGAAATTAATGATTGCACTTTTCTCTGCTGTTTGCTCTGCAGGTTTTGTTCCGACTGAAGGAGAAGGTCCAGGTTTGTGACAGACAGCTGAAGGCCCCGCCTCTTGACCTCCACCTGACCCCCACCGTCCAATCAGACTCCGCCCAGAAGTCAAAGGGTGCCAAGGTTGGCAACACACACCAAAACCCTTCATAAACACACACATAAAGCACAATAAAGACTAAATAATGATACTTAATGTCCTTCAGGTTGTGTCGTCAGGAAGCATGGTACAAGCTGAGCTCCCGCCAATTGTAGCCAAGCCCATTCGTCCGCAGCAGCCAATCACAGCCTGCCGTCGCCTCGCTCCTCCTGTCCCTCTGCCCAGGTACGTCAGCTGACTAAACGTCATCACCTTTATCTTAGCGGTGGTGACGTGAAGTCATGTGACCGTGCTGTAGTTCCTTTATAGCCTAACATTAGCCACCTTTAGCTTAGCGGTGGTGACGTGAAGTCATGTGACCGTGCTCTAGTTCCTTTATAGCCCAACATTAGCCACCTTTAGCTTAGCGGTGGTGACGTGAAGTCGTGTGACCGTGCTGTAGTTCCTTTATAGCCCAACATTAGCCACCTTTAGCTTAGCGGTGGTGACGTGAAGTCATGTGACCATGCTGTAGTTTCTTTATAGCCCAACATTAGCCACCTTTAGCTTAGCGGTGGTGACGTGAAGTCATGTGACCGTGCTGTAGTTCCTTTATAGCCCAACATTAGCCGCCTTTAGCTTAGAGGTGGTGACGTGAAGTCATGTGACCGTGCTGTAGTTCCTTTATAGACCAACATTAGCCACCTTTAGCTTAGCGGTTGTGACGTGAAGTCATGTGACCGTGCTGTAGTTCCTTTATAGCCCAACATTAGCCTCCTTTAGCTTAGCGGTTGTGACGTGAAGTCATGTGACCGTGCTGTAGTTCCTTTACAGCCCAACATTAGCTTTTTACTTCTTTCTCTTCCTCGTAGCTCCTCCCTTGTGCCAGTCTTCAGCAGCTTTGACCACACCCCCCTCGTCAGCGTTGCCCCGGTGACAGCCAATCACGAGCTAAAGCCGTGCCCCTCCCCCTTCAGGATGAAACCTTCCGCCGGACTGCAAGAGAGGTGAGGAGGGCGTCTGGACAATATTTGTTATTATTTAGATCTTCTTTATCCACCTTTCATATTAAAAATAAATCATCCTTTTTAATGCAAGGATTTCATTTTATTTTAAAAACTACATTCATTATATTGAAATTATTTTTGTAATTAGCAATGCGCCTCAGTTTCTCTCCAAGAGCTGTAGAAGAGATGCATGATGGGAAACAAGTTGCATGTTTACACACCAAATCGCTAAATTAGGGGAATTTTTACCCGTGCTCCATTACAGAAACACACATGAGCCCTCAGTGTGTGTGTGTGTGTGTGTGTGTGTGTGTGTGTGTGTGTGTGTGTGTGTGTGTGTGTGTGTGTGTGTGTGTGTGTGTTTAGAGTACAGTCACCTCTAACCTGCGATTGTTGCAGCAGTCAGGGGTCGAGCTGCGTACGTGCTGAAAAGGAGGCTTCAAAGTGTGTGTGTGTGTGTGTGTGTCCTCATCCTATAGTTCATAAGGATTTATATTGTGATAGTGAAGTACGTCTTCCTCCACACACACAGAGTACACACAGAACACAGAGTACGTGATGTTTATCTGCAGGGAGGTTTCAGGAAGGTGTACGTTGACAGAGATTACGTTAAACCTCTGTGTCTCATTTCCTTCGATTCATATAAACTCTGCATCACTGTCTGAATCTGATTTATTTTACACCACAGTTCAACATGGCAATTATTTGAATTTTATTTTATATTAATATTATTTCAATATATATATTTTGTTCTAACTATAATTATTTTTTATTTGAACATGATAACTATTTGCAATTTATTTTATATATATATTTTTTCTAATTATTCAATGATAACTATTTTAATTTTCATAGATAATATTGACACACTTCAATAGATCTTTATTGTATTGTTCTTTCTTTTGATTTGATGTATTCCTTATTGCTTCAATGATTTAAAATGTTAAATATTCCTTTTATCTGATACCAATAAATAAGTGAATATCTCAAACATCATACATATATATAATAAAACACTGTCAGGGAACCTTTTAATGCACGATTAACTATTCAACTAACGTAAAGGTCCCATGTCACGGCCATTTCTACTGATCATAGTTCCATTGTTGAGGTCTACTAGAATAGATTTACATTGTTCAATGTTCCAAACTCACATTGGTTTCTCATACAGCATCTCTGTATAGTATGTGTATTCACTCTCTGTCCTACACGCCTTGTTGGAGCTCCTGCCCCCCCCCTTCCCTATGAGCCCACTGTGCTCTGATTGGTCAGCTCGCCCACTCTGTTCTGATGAGTCCACCACCGTTACAGCGGAACATCAGTGATTATGTTTTACAATGGCGTTAGCAACAAGCCCCCAGGAAGTGCGCCGGACTCTGATGAAAATATTCGTAGTGTCCAAACGGTGGTACTACAATTTCCGTATCAGTCCGTGACGTCACCCGGCCCAGAAAGACTTTTCCCCATTGACTAACATGGGGAAAGAGACATCTGTAAATCAGCGGATCATTATTTTTAAACTAAATAAACTACCCAGTATGAACTATTGTATAGCCCTTATTAGAATCATTCTATCCTTAAAGTTGTAAAATGCACTAAAAGCCGAATCTAGATTTATTTTCTGTCTCCATTCATTCTAGTGAGCCGAGAGTGGGAGCTCGGGGGAGCGGGGCTTAAGGGGCGCATGCTCTGTGAGCGCACATACGGGTTCTTCTGCTCTGACAGCTAGGCATGATGGGTAATCTGGGACTTTTCGCTCTCTCAAAAGTTGGGCCATTTTGTCCTCCAATGAGCAGCTCTCATAGGAAAGAACGAGACCCCGCCTCCCACGCTGTATCCTGTTCTTATTAAACATCCATGGTTAGCAACCAGAAAATGACCCCAGTAATGACAAACAGATGAGAATGCTGCGTGGGGTCTGGGTGCCGTGTTGGCGGGACGTTGCGGGGCTCGCTGCTGCGGACAGTGTGAGCTGGATTACTGGTGTCGTTTTCCTGGTTGCTGCGTGGGGTCTGCGAGACATCGCGAAACTCACCTGAACTCAGCCTGAGCACACACACACACACACACACACACACACACACACACACACACACACACACACACACACACAGGCTGAGAAATCCACGGAGCCGCAGCTGAGAAAAGATAAGGCTGAGTGTGTGTGTGTGTGTGTGTGTGTGTGTGTGTGTGTGTGTGTGTGTGTGTGTGTGTGTGTGTGTGTGAGGAGCTCCACGGATTGGTCTATTTGGACCTGGGTACGGGCACGTCACTGAGACCAGGAATAAATAAATGGAAAAAGAGAAATGTCCAACGAGGCGTTCTGGGGCAGCATAGACAGGTCTTCTCTGTGTTAGAGTTTTACTCCCTACAGGGTGCACTTTGAGGGTTTGTGACTCTGCAGACCGTTTACATGCAGAAGCTTCATACCATACTTGGAAGTCTTATTCGCTGCTTTTGGTGTATTTTGTGGCAGAAGTACAGCGCCACTTACAGGCCCGGCATATGTACTACAGCGTCTCCAGCGGGTCGAGTGGTCTCGTGTGGAAGGACACGTTTCTGGTGCCTATTGCGTGTGGATGGAAGACTTTTTTGATAACGATTTCGGTTCGTTTGCGTTACCGTTCTCGTGTGGCTCCAGCCGGAGTCACAACATTTCATTTTTTTTAACTAAAGTTTGGGCGTGAGAAACTCCGATTTTTGTTCTTCAAAATAAACCTGAGGTCATTTTTCAAAGTGTCTGTAGTGAGTGTTGCTCCGACAGCTCTTTCTTCAACTAAAGCACTTTCATAAGAGAAAAGAAAACACCTTTATCTCATCGTTGAGCACTTTAGCCGTTATCTGCCGCGCGTTACTCTTTCCTGCCCGGCAGCCATCTTGTTCTGTTACATCAGCGCTTACAGTGAGGTGTGCAAACTTTAAGGTATGGAGGAAGATCTCTCAGTGAGAACAGGATGTTTTCTGGGTGTCTGTGAAAATATCTGTGTGTGTGTGTGTGTGTGTGTGTGTGTGTGTGTGTGTGTGTGTGTGTGTGTGTGTGTGTGTGTGTGTGTGTGTGTGTGTGTGTGTGTGTGTGTGTGTGTGTGTGTGTGTGTGTGTGTGTGTGTGTGTGTGTGTGTGTGTGTGTGTGTGATGTTCACTCTGGATGGCAGCCAATCAGCAATCAGACGAGTAGGAAGTAACGGCATCCTGGAGAGGAAGCCGACGACACGTAGCCAGACGAAGAGATCAACACCTCTTATTATTTAATTTACTTATATTTAAAAAAACAAAACAAGACACCCTTTTGATTAGCTTTGATGTAAAATCCACTACAAAACCTTGAGCATTTATTTTTATTTTTATATATTTCCTTTTGTTTATCTCGAGTTACACTTATTAGAAAAATACATCAATAGCTAAAAAGAAAGCCTTGGTCGATTTGGACACATTTTTGAGTGGTTTTGGGGGTTATTGAGGAGGTTGAATCCATTTATGACATTTTTAGGATCATAAATGTCAGTTTTAACCAATAAACTGGCCATATTTGTGCTCACGTGGACTGATTTTGACCAATTTAGTGTCGATTTTAGAGTATAGTGCCATTTTTGGAGCTCAAAACGTCATTTGTTTTGTTTTACGGACTGAAAACGGCAATTTTTGGAGCTCAAAGTGTAATATCCTAATAATGTCTCCCCCCAGACGTGGCTCTAACGTCTCCCTGGTGTTGGACATGTCGGTGCTGGGCTCCGTGGAGCCGCTGAGCGTCGCCCCCCCGGTGACGCCCCGCGAGGCTGCCGCCAGAGAATACCTGCTGGCCGCCCGACGACCTCTGACCCGACAGCAGCTCCGAGACGTCGTGCAGAACACACACACTCTGCACACTGAATTTGCTGTGAGTAGTCAAGGTGTTCCCTCACCTGTAGTGAGATCTATATGTGTGCATGTAAATGGTCTGCAAAGGCTATGTTGTAGTCTTCAGCGGTTTGTAGTGCTCATCGTGAGGTTGTTATATATTCAATGACATCACTGACACATTTTTTCACTTAAATTGACTTACATTTCTATAATAAAGCCTCTTTAAAGTAATAAGAACAGCTGATATAAAACAACAATATGCTCTGACGTGAGATTATCGTATTTGTGAGTTCAGGTCCATTTAATGAACTTAAAAACATGAGGTTATTGCCTCCAGTTATATAACACACTGACAGAGTGTGGATCATTTGTTTTTCACATTTCTAACGTTACATTTTTTCTCATCAGGAAATCCCCATGAATTTTATTGATCCCAAGGAGCTCGATATTCCAAACCACGGGACCAAGAACAGATACAAGACCATACTGCCCAGTGAGTACAGAGAGTGTGTGTGTGTGTGTGTGTGTGTGTGTGTGTGTGTGTGTGTGTGTGTGTGTGTGTGTGTGTGTGTGTGTGTGTGTGTGTGTGTGTGTGTGTGTGTGTGTGTGTGTGTGTGTGTGTGTGTGTGTGTGTGTGTGTGTGTGTGTGTGTGTGTGTGTTGCTAGGAAACTGCCACCGTCTCAAAACAGTCCTTTTCTCGCTTCCTTTTGAACCTGGAAGTTGTTTTATTACCTGGGAGGGGCTCAAGGTCAAAGGCCAACAACCTCAAGGACGCTCAACATCGCACCTCCCTTCACACACACACACACACACACACACACACACACACACACACACACACACACACTGGAACAATGCATGTCCCTCAGAGCACAGTTTGTTCTCACACTGTAAGCCAAACAGTTTGCCTGATTAAGACATTAGGTAACACACACACACACACACGCACACACACACACACACACACACACACACACACACACACACACACACACACACACACACACACTGATGTTTTGTAGAGGGGGCGGGGTTATCAATACAACAATAAGTAAGGGGGGGGTTCCTTCCTTCCTTCCGGCCAATCAAGACTCAGGAATGCTCACCTAGAGCTGCTGTCAATCAAACTACTTCCTGTGTTTCTGAGTCGTCCTTTTCTTTATCAAGTTTATATTCTCCTACTGTAAATGCAATCATTTGATCATTTAATTTACTTTAATTTCGAAGGATTTAATCTAATTAATTTTTATATATATTTTGAATAATTATTTGATATACTTTTATTTTTGGAGGATTAAACGTAAATAGATTATACATTAGATTTGATTAAAAAAAAATGCAATTATTTAATTTAATATAAAAAGAAATGCCCGTGATGTTTTAATGTAACAGGCTTGGAACCAATAGAGAGAGTCTCAACGTAGATTTAGTTTGAACTACATTTTGTCCCCTTTTGTGTTTCCAGACCCTCACTCCAGAGTCACCCTGAAGTCCAAGAGCTGCAACGACCTGCTGAGCTCCTACATCAACGCCAACTACATACGGGTGGGTGAAAGCAGCTCGACTCTATTTCCGGATATTTTACTCATATATTTTTGCTAATTTCTTGCAATTCTTTAACATTTTCTTCGGAAATGTTTCTTTACATTTTCCAGATATTTTACCAATATTTTTTGCTCCTTTTCTGGACATTTTAATCCGTTTTTTCGGACAGTTTTTTCCAATTTTACGACGTATTTTTAACGTGTTTTATAGGCACTTTTCCAACATTTTACTCATCCTTTTTTTATACATTACAAATGTAATAAAAAAATACTCAATAAAGTACCTCAAACACACACACACACACACACACACACACACACACACACACACACACACACACACACACACACACACACACACACACACACACACACACACACACACACACACACACACCCACACACACACACACACACACACACACACACACACACACACACACACACACACACACACACACACACACACACACACACACACACACACGCACACACACACACACACACACACACACACACCCACAGTGAAAGTGTACTCCTGTTTCTCTCAGTCTCGGTACAATGGACTCTCTTCCTGTCAGGAAGCTGCGCTGAAACATTTAAACTGTCAGAGAAAATCCTTCATCCCTCTGTAAACTACAACACTGTGTGTTTAAACTCAGAGAGAAATATTTATAACATTTCACACATTTTCGGGACATTTAATCAGTTTGTCCCAATTTTTCATGCATTTTCCAGATATTTTACTCATATTTTTAAATGTTTTAACAATTAGTTGTGATATTTTTCAGACATCTGTGTTTCAAAGTTCTCTATGAATACATGCATTATTTATATTAATTATTAAAAAACATGCACTGATTAATGTGTGTTTTAGCTCTCCCTACTGTTATGAATGATTTCTCTACATTCTGCTTCGCTGTATTCAAACCGCTGACGCTGTGCTGTGATTGGCTCCCGCTCTCAGGGATACCTAGGCGACGAGAAGGCGTTCATCGCCACGCAGGGCCCGATGGTGAACACGGTGAACGACTTCTGGCTGATGGCGTGGCAGGAGGAGGCGCCGGTCATCGTGATGATCACCAAACTGAAGGAGAAGAACGAGGTGAGCGGACGAGGGTTCCAATAAAGCTTTATAACTTCAAATAAAAAACCTGTTTGGTCGATGCTGAATTTAAAGTAAACTCACAATGTTTCTTTATTTTTTTGCCATTTGTTTTGATATTTTTCCAACGGTTTGATGGAACATTTTACTCATTTTATTTGCACATGTTGTGGAAAATTATATAATTTAGTTTGGATATTTATCCAAAGATTCCTGACATTTTCTGCATATTTTTTCAGACATTTTGCTGACAGACGAATACAATAAAATACTGTGTGTGTGTGTGTGTGTGTGTGTGTGTGTGTGTGTGTGTGTGTGTGTGTGTGTGTGTGTGTGTGTGTGTGTGTGTGTGTGTGTGTGTGTGTGTGTGTGTGTGTGTGTGTGTGTGTGTGTGTGTGTGTGTGTGTGTGTGTGTGTGTTTGTTTCTCTGCAGAAGTGTGTCCTGTACTGGCCGGAGAAGAGGGGGATCTATGGGAAGGTGGAGGTGTTGGTGAACAGCGTCAGAGAGTGTGAACACTACACCACCCGCAGCCTCACACTCAAGGTACACACACACACACACACACACACACACACACACACACACACACACACACACACACACACACACACACTGATATTTCTGTTATAAAAAGGGGAAGGGTTGAACTGTGAAGCCTATTCCTAGTATACATTTTAAACAGTTCTTCAGACATCGTTCCTGTTTCTGGGGGATTTTTTCCAACATTTTAATAATCTTTTTTAAAAACATTTTGTGGACCATTTATATAATTTTCCTCCAAACATTTTTGTTCCACTTTTTTTGTTGTTGACAGTTTACAATTTTAATAAATGTTTCTGGAATCTTTTTTTAGATGTTTCACACATGCTTACAGGTTATTGTCTTGCAGCAGATAAAGAGTCTCTGTGTTTCTTCGTCTGTTATGTGTTGGTGTGTGCAGAGTGGGAATCAGACCCGGGACCTGCAGCACTTCTGGTACACGTCGTGGCCTGACCACAAGACGCCCGACTCCACGCTGCCGCTGCTGCAGCTGATGGGAGACGTGGAGGACCGGAGGGCGGCAGCCATCTTGGGACCCGTCATCGTGCACTGCAGGTACAGAGAAAAAAAACATGGATGCAGAGATGGCAAAAGTACACACATCCTTTACTCGAGTAGAAGTACACATACTCGTGTTTAAAGATACTCTGGTGAAAGTAGAAGTACTGACTAAACTTCTTTACTCAAGTAAAAGTAAAGAACTTTGAAATGTACTTCAGTAAAAAGTACCCATAACTAGCAGCTGTTTTAAAGAGTACCTGACCTCCCTTTATATGAATAGAACAATAATGTCATTGTTAGCTAATGAATGTTTCCATGCTGAACAACGGCAACATGACAACGTTTTCATTGGTCCCTCTTCTTTAGAGAAGACCAGGAAATGATGGATACACGGATCGTGTTCAAATCAATAGGCACGCAATGACTCTAAATAATAATGATCATGCCACCAAACACACATTCAAACTAAAGGAACCAGCCTGTTTGGAAAATGAGAGAAGTAGAAAGTACAGGTATTTGTGTTCAACATGTAAGAAGTAGAAAGTACAGGTATTTGTGTTCAACATGTAAGAAGTAGAAAGTACAGGTATTTGGGTTCAACATGTAAGAAGTAGAAAGTACAGGTATTTGGGTTCAACATGTAAGAAGTAGAAAGTACAGGTATTTGGGTTCAACATGTAAGAAGTAGAAAGTACAGGTATTTGGGTTCAACAGTAAGAAGTAGAAAGTACAGGTATTTGGGGTTCACCATGTAAGAAGTAGAAAGTACAGGTATTTGGTTCAACATGTAAGAAGTAGAAAGTACAGGTATTTGTGTTCAACATGTAAGAAGTAGAAAGTACAGGTATTTGGGTTCAACATGTAAGAAGTAGAAAGTACAGGTATTTGAGTTCAACATGTAAGAAGTAGAAAGTACAGGTATTTGAGTTCAACATGTAAGAAGTAGAAAGTACAGGTATTTGTGTTCAACATGTAAGAAGTAGAAAGTACAGGTATTTGTGTTCAACATGTAAAGAAGTGGAAAGTACAGTATTTAGAAATGTAAGAAGTAGAAAGTACAGGTATTTGTGTTAGAAATGTAAGAAGTGGAAAGTACAGGTATTTGTGTTCAAAATGTAAGAAGTAGAAGTACACCCAATGGGCCCAATGACGTCACGGATTGATACAGAAGTTGTAGTACCGCCATTTGGCCACTAGGAATATTTTCCTCCGAATCCGGAGTACTTCCTGGGGGCTTGAGAGAAACATGGGAACTCTACTACTGCTACTGTAAGGTACTTTCAAATGACTACATTACCCACAATCCTTTGCTTCGCTCTGCAGCGCCGGGATTGGACGGACCGGATGCTTCATCGCCACGACGATAGGTTGTCGACAGCTGCAGGTGGAGGGCTTCGTCGACGTGCTGAGCATCACCTGCTGCCTGCGAGCAGACAGGTAACACACACACACACACACACACACACACACACACACACACACACACACACACCCCCACACACACACACACACAAACTGTTTTTAAAACCACACATTTTTTGAGACATTTTATTATAATTTTCTGAATATCTTAGTGGTCTGTTTATGCAATTTTTTTGTACTTTGTTCTGATATTTTCCTGTCATTTAAACATATTTTCCACATATTTGTTGCATTTTTTCAGTCATTTTATTCATATCTTCTTAGCACACCTTTCAGCATTTTTCCACATTTTGTTTTTTTTGTACTTTTTTCAATACTTTTATCACGGTTTTTAGGCATTTTTTGCATAAAGTTGTCAAATAAATCAGTTTGTTTAAACAAATCACATTAATAACCTGTGTGTGTGTGTGTGTGTGTGTGTGTGTGTGTGTGTGTGTGTGTGTGTGTGTGTGTGTGTGTGTGTGTGTGTGTGTGTGTGTGTGTGTGTGTGTGTGATGCGCGCAGAGGAGGTATGATTCAGACAGGTGAGCAGTACGAGTTCGTCCATCACGCTCTGAGTCTGTACGAGTCCCGCCTCTCCGCAGAAACCGGCCAATGAGAGCACAGCGCCACAGGAGGCGTCGGTTTGAACCAGGAATTGCTCTGACATAAAGCGAGTCATTTGTAGAGCTTCACGATTGACGGACACCTCGGACAGCCAATCAGGAGCGATGTGGGCGGAGCCTGTTGAAGGGAAGATGGAATGTAAATTCTGAAAAGGGGAATCTATCCGTTCTTCTTCTTCTCTGCCATTTCTTCTTCGTGTTTTTTGGCGAGCGTTTCTTCAGAGGAGCTCAAAGACTCGCTTCTCTTCGGATCGTGTTTTTATTCACTAACCAGAATGTCCCGTTACCTCTTTTTTCCTGTCACAGAGACGTAGAAATAATAGTCTGAAGTCGATGGTTCAATAACACTGTTGTGTTTTGTGTGTCTTATAGGGTTTTAAATGGTTTTATAATCGTGGTGTTCTGATATAACAATGGCTGTTGGTAAAATGACTGTTAGCTGGTTGCACCTTTGGTTACTCGACCATCGATGAACCAACATCTCCTCGCCGCTTTTGTGACATCTGCACTTCCTACGTTACTCCATGATTCACCTACGAAACGTTTTTAAGTCTATCCAGCACCATGATGTATCTATAAAGTCATTTTCATGGTTTCACAGGTCTAAAAACAACAAACTACAAACTCATCAGAAATACTACATTTATCAAATTTACCCTGAAATGCTAGCTTGCTAACTAGCAAACACACTAATCTTGACCCTTGTGCCTCAATAGGGACATTTCTGGCTGTTTAATTTTACATTTTTTAAATAATTGTAGCTGTTTTAATGAGTTTTATTAATCAAAATTGTGAATTCAGCCCCGATAATAAGTGTATATCCAAAATGCAGCCAGTCGAAGCCAAAAAGGACAGAAAAGTCCCCATTAAAACCATTTATTTATTATCAAATTACATCTTAATATCCTGCTCTGTATTATCCATCTACAGCCCCTGCTCCTACATTTAACTTTTTACTATTTTTCTTAAATTTCTGCAGTAACGTATGAAATGCTGACGTCACAAATGGAGCTAACGTTAGCCATAGATCACTAGCGAAAAGCTAACACACCAATGTAAAGCTAATAAGTTCATGCTAAGCTAGTTCTCGTAATACAGCAATCTCCATAGAGGCTAATGCTAGTTTTAGTAACTCAGTGTTAGTCTGCATTAATGTCAATAAATGGATGCTAAGCTATAAGCTCATGCTACTATTAGCTCGCTATGCTAATCAATATTGTTTTAAAAAACAATTATATCTAGTATTTAATGCTAAATAATAATTTGTTAGTTGTTTGTTACAACTATTTTATTTGTTGAAGTACAGCTCCCATAAGGCGTTTACTAAGCATTATGGGAGTTGTAGTTTTTAAATAATAAAACATGTCTTTTATTTTAAATAATGGACACAAAATCAAGCTTTTAGAAAAACAAATGAATACAAATATTATTAAAAAAAGATGGAGGCTAGTTAAGCCAATTACTCAGTCACAATTTATTTGATCAATTAATAAAAAATAATGAATGAACTACATATTTTTGCTGAGAAATGTTGTGCTGCTAGTAGTTAGCCTTGTTTCCTGCTTTGACAATTCTCCTGTTGTGTAATATTATATTGCTTTATACCAAAAAATGTGAAATTATTTACGTCACAATGGTGCAGTCATCTCATCGATGTGCTGTTGTAAAATCTAGTGTTACTTATGGTGTATCAAAGTAATAACAACTTTATTTTTATACTGTTTTTACATGTTTTTGATGTGTTTTAGCATTTGTCGACGCTAATTTGGGGGTACTAAACTCACCACATCTCTTAATCATGAATTTAACTGTCCAATACTGCATATTTTAGAATAAAATGTGAAACAAAAATGGGGTGGTTTTTGTCAATTAACATTGTACAGTACATGTAAAAGTGCTATTAATGTGGGACGTCCTGTTTCCAATCCACGGATTACAAACAAACACGGAAAACTTGCTGCTAAAACTGGGACCATTTGGGAGCGTCGGGACCGCTGACGGACAGTAACCGAGAAACTTTAAAGACTCTTCTTTTTCTATGTATTTTTTTATTTATTCCTTTTTTCTTGTCACACAATCAAAAGACGTTGGACCAGTGTTTCTTAGTGTGTCTTCACGGGACCATCATCAACACAATTTCCCACTTTAGTCAATTCAGGATCGATTTCCAACCCAAAATGGTGCAAATTTGGCAAAGTGGTGCAGTGATGTTGTATTTCTTTGTTGGACCCTGAAGGCAGCATCTCCCCGGTCCAATGGGATTTCTAGATGTGATTTTGGGATTATTGCAGAAAACAATCTCTGTGGCAAACCACTGCTAAGCTAAAGGTGGCTAATGTTGGGCTATACAGGAACTAGAGCACGGTCACATGACTTCACGTCACCACCGCTAAGCTAAAGGTGGCTAATGTTGGGCTATAAAGGAACTAGAGCACGGTCACATGACTTCACGTCACCACCGCTAAGCTAAAGGTGGCTAATGTTGGGCTATAAAGGAACTACAGCACGGTCACATGACTTCACGTCACCACCGCTAACCTAAAGGTGGCTAATGTTGGGCTATAAAGGAACTACAGCACGGTCACATGACTTCACGTCACCACCGCTAAGCTAAAGGTGGCTAATGTTGGGCTATAAAGGAACTACAGCACGGTCACATGACTTCACGTCACCACCGCTAAGCTAAAGGTGGCTAATGTTGGGCTATAAAGGAACTACAGCACGGTCACATGACTTCACGTCACCACCGATCAAATAAAATTAACCAGAAAGAATTAATGCTAATCAATGCTACATTTTCTGCTAATAACAAGCTCAAGTTTGTTAGCTTCTGACCGCTGTTTCTTAGCTAGCCTGCTAATAGAGATGGTGGCACACTAGATAACAACCAGAAAGTGTCATAAAAAATACAAACTGACTTCGTCTAAATACCCATTTCAGATTTTAACTGCCTAAAACGTATATCAATAAATGTGAGCTGTGTGTGGGTTAACAGCTCAGACCTGATGATACTTCCTGTGGGTTTTTACTGTATTACTAATCAACTTGAATGTTGTAGTCCGGAGCCACTGAGTAGTGCTGTTACCTCTCTATCTACTATCAAATATATATAATGTTACCTGTAATCTGTACATAAACACTGGACATAAAACACATTGACTCCTGTGGACTGACTGAAAACCAACAGTTAATCGTTTAAAAACTTCTGAAATTACTTTTTCTCGTAAAATGTGCAATTAGTTGTACTTTTATTGGGTTAATTACTTAAGTAAATGTACTTGGTTACATTCCCCTGCTTTTATTTGTAATCAAATGGGAATTAATGGCTCATTTGGACTGTTTTACAGTAGTTTGAGTCACAGACATGATTCATGAAGGTTAATCTACTTCATGCCGTTTTAACTTTTCTTCCTAGAAACTTTATCATGTAAAATAATAGAGACACAGAGAGGAGGGGGGGGCAGGAAGGAAGGAAGGAAAGAGGTGTGGAGACTAAAAGTAGCTCCAATGAAACAAAGCCTGTTGGACTTTTTACTTTAAATGCTGCATAACACAAGAGTCTGACCTTTTATGGATCAGATTAACTAAAGAGAGCCACATCAGCAGGAGAGGACTCTTTAAAGTAGAGACACTACATACTGATATACACCTGAACATCAGCAGGAGAGGACTCTTTAAAGTAGAGACACTACATACTGATATACACCTGAACATCAGCAGGAGAGGACTCTTTAAAGTAGAGACACTACATACTGATATACACCTGAACATCAGCAGGAGAGGACTCTTTAAAGTAGAGACACTACATACTGATATACACCTGAACATCAGCAGGAGAGGACTCTTTAAAGTAGAGACACTACATACTGATATACACCTGAACATCAGCAGGAGAGGACTCTTTAAAGTAGAGATACTACATACTGATATACACCTGAACATCAGCAGGAGAGGACTCTTTAAAGTAGAGATACTACATACTGATATACACCTGAACATCAGCAGGAGAGGACTATTTAAAGTAGAGACACTACATCAGGGCTTCTCAAACTCCGGACCAAGGTCCGGATCCGGACCGAACTGCAAATCAATGCGCACCGAACCCTGTGTCCCATTATAAAAAATAAATAATAATAATAAAAAAAAAAAAAAAAATTCTGATTCTGATCAATTAATGTACATCATCATGTACGCGCATCTTGTGTCTGACGCGTTGTGAGAATGAACGTGCATATATATATTTACTTGTGTGCGCGAGCGTGACACGCATAGCAGACCGCAAGTTAACTGCAAGTTTACCTTGACATACTGTATGTATGTATTGAATGTGTGTGTGTATACAGGGGCGCCGTTTACCGACAGGCAAGGCAGGCAAATGCTTGGACCAGAAGGGGGCCCCCAAAGAAGGTAGATTAAGAAGGTCCACAGCAACGACAACATGAAACACCCTTTAATTTACTGCAACGACATGTCGGGAAACTCCATGCATAGAGCGCCAAGAAACTGCTTCTTAATTTCAGTTTTGTTTCTCCGCTCAGGGGGGGGGGGGGGGGGGGGACGACGACTTTACTGGCATTGATCCGGACCAGTGACCTTGTATAAAGTTCACAACTGGACCTTTAATAAAAAAGTTTGAGTACCCCTGCACTACATACTGATATACACCTGAACATCAGCAGGAGAGGACTCTTTAAAGTAGAGGCACTACATACTGATATACACCTGAACATCAGCAGGAGAGGACTCTTTAAAGTAGAGACACTACATACTGATATACACCTGAACATCAGCAGGAGAGGACTCTTTAAAGTAGAGACACTACATACTGATATACACCTGAACATCAGCGGGAGAGGACTCTTTAAAGTAGAGACAATACATACTGATATACACCTGAACATCAGCGGGAGAGGACTCTTTAAAGTAGAGACACAACATACTGATATACACCTGAACATCAGCGGGAGAGGACTCTTTAAAGTAGAGACAATACATACTGATATACACCTGAACATCAGCGGGAGAGGACTCTTTAAAGTAGAGACACTACATACTGATATACACCTGAACATCAGCAGGAGAGGACTCTTTAAAGTAGAGACACTACATACTGATATACACCTGAACATCAGCAGGAGAGGACTCTTTAAAGTAGAGACACTACATACTGATATACACCTGAACACCAGCAGGAGAGGACTCTTTAAAGTAGAGACACTACATACTGATATACACCTGAACATCAGCAGGAGAGGACTCTTTAAAGTAGAGACACTACATACTGATATACACCTGAACATCAGCAGGAGAGGACTCTTTAAAGTAGAGACACTACATACTGATATACACCTGAACATCAGCAGGAGAGGACTCTTTAAAGTAGAGACACTACATACTGATATACACCTGAACATCAGCAGGAGAGGACTCTTTAAAGTAGAGACACTACATACTGATATACACCTGAACATCAGCAGGAGAGGACTCTTTAAAGTAGAGACACTACATACTGATATACACCTGGACATCAGCAGGAGAGGACTCTTTAAAGTAGAGACACTACATACTGATATACACCTGAACATCAGCAGGAGAGGACTCTTTAAAGTAGAGACACTACATACTGATATACACCTGAACATCAGCAGGAGAGGACTCTTTAAAGTAGAGACACTACATACTGATATACACCTGAACATCAGCAGGAGAGGACTCTTTAAAGTAGAGACACTACATACTGATATACACCTGAACATCAGCAGGAGAGGACTCTTTAAAGTAGAGACACTACATACTGATATACACCTGAACACCAGCAGGAGAGGACTCTTTAAAGTAGAGACACTACATACTGATATACACCTGAACATCAGCAGGAGAGGACTCTTTAAAGTAGAGACACTACATACTGATATACACCTGAACATCAGCAGGAGAGGACTCTTTAAAGTAGAGACACTACATACTGATATACACCTGAACATCAGCAGGAGAGGACTCTTTAAAGTAGAGACACTACATACTGATATACACCTGAACATCAGCAGGAGAGGACTCTTTAAAGTAGAGACACTACATACTGATATACACCTGAACATCAGCAGGAGAGGACTCTTTAAAGTAGAGACACTACATACTGATATACACCTGGACATCAGCAGGAGAGGACTCTTTAAAGTAGAGACACTACATACTGATATACACCTGAACATCAGCAGGAGAGGACTCTTTAAAGTAGAGACACTACATACTGATATACACCTGAACATCAGCAGGAGAGGACTCTTTAAAGTAGAGACACTACATACTGATATACACCTGAACATCAGCAGGAGAGGACTCTTTAAAGTAGAGACACTACATACTGATATACACCTGAACATCAGCAGGAGAGGACTCTTTAAAGTAGAGACACTACATACTGATATACACCTGGACATCAGCAGGAGAGGACTCTTTAAAGTAGAGACACTACATACTGATATACACCTGGACATCAGCAGGAGAGGACTCTTTAAAGTAGAGACACTACATACTGATATACACCTGAACATCAGCAGGAGAGGACTCTTTAAAGTAGAGACACTACATACTGATATACACCTGAACATCAGCAGGAGAGGACTCTTTAAAGTGGAGACACTACATACTGATATACATCTGAACATCAACTGGAGAGGACTCTTTAAGAAAATAAATAAAACAACTAATTTGCATCAAACTCGTCTCTATTTATAACTTTCCCTGAAAGGCGCAGATACTTTTATTTATTTATAGCGGTCTCTCTTTCTTCTCGCAGTGTTTCAGAGCTGATGGAGGAAGTCCGTTAGTGACTCCAGCCCGACACTATAGACTCTAACAGACAGGAAGACAGACAGGAAGACAGAGGGTGAGACAGGCAGGACAGAAAACAGAGGAAACCCTCAGACTGGATGTGAGTTGGACACGAGACGGAGAGGAGACGGACGACAGAGAGGACTTTAATCACTTAGGGATTTATTCTGTTTCTAATTGATCCAACTCTATTTTCCACCAGGACGTCGCTGAAGACTAAAAAGGAATATTTCGTGCAGTTTATCGTGAATATAAACTTGTTTCCCGACGCTCCGGCGCAGGATTATGGTGCAGTTTGAGGATCAAAATGCTGAGATGTAAAGTGTTCAGTTTCCTGTGGTTGTCCTCGCTGCTGCTGCTCAGGGTGAGGCGCTCATCTGTTCACACGCTTAGGTTTCATTCACTGTATCTGAGCTTCATTTTTACGTTTCGGTTAAAAATAAAAGCCAATTTCTTCCTTATTTCTTTACTTAAAACATAAGAATTAATATGAGACTTAAACAATTAAATTACTTTAAGTATATATGTTTCTGTCTTTTATGAGAAGTTTAGTCTCAATAAAGAAATACTTTTTTTATATTTCAATATATTCACTTAAATAAATAAAAACATAAAATAAACACTAATAATTAAGGCTTAAAAACTCAGGACATTACGTTACTTCAATGAGATCTAACCAGTAAGAATTAACAAGTGAAAAACAAACATTAAAAAATGTATAATAAAAAATGATACTAAGACCATAAGTAATTACAAGACACGAGTTCCAACAAAAACAAACAAGTTTTGATTCACCCAAATTCTGATTATTATAATTAGTGACCTAAACATGGAGAACAAGGGCATTTATTTAAATAATTAATAGTGTCTCTTAATTAACTAGTTGTTGTCGTCATTTCCTCTTCCTGTCTGTCTCGTTATCAGAGACACATTTTCTTTATTGTGTCTTCTGCTTCTGGCAGAGGTGGGAAGTAAATAAGTGTTTTACTCAAGTACAATTTTGAGGTACTTGTACTTTACTTGAGTATTTCCATTGTATGCTACTGTGTACTTCTACCCCACTACAGTCCAGAGGTACATCGTGTACTTCTACTCCACTACCTGTATTTAATACCTTTAGTTACTTCACAGATGTGGATGAATGATGTGAAATCTAATCAAGTGTTAAATCAGACTTTAGTTCCACCTGGAGTAAATCCACAAGCTACCCTGCAGTATACAAAGTCATTCAAACTAGCTGCACCTTTACCAGCTTTGAGAACACTTTCATGATCAATCATTATAAAACATATCATATATATTATTCTGAAATGGACCAATCTGCACAATGACTACTTTTACTGTCGCTACTTTCACTATATTTTGATGAGAATACTTTTCTACTTTACTTGAGGAACATTTTGAATGCAGGACTTTTACTGTAACAGAGTATTCCTACACTCTGGTACTTCTACTTTTACTCAAGTACAAGATCTGAGTACTTCTACTTTTACTCAAGTACAAGATCTGAGTACTTCTACTTTTACTCAAGTACAAGACCTGAGTACTTCTACTTTTACTCAAGTACAAGATCTGAGTACTTCTGCTATTACTCAAGTACAAGATCTGAGTACTTTTACTTTCACTCAGGTACAAGATCTGAGTACTTTTACTTTCACTCAGGTACAAGATCTGAGTACTTCTCCAGCTCTTGCTTCTGGGACAAAGGTTTATTTCTTTAAATATCTGCATCTGATTAACACCAGACGGTATATTTGATGATTTCTTTGCAGATAAACAAAAAAGTATTAGTTTAATGTTTCCCAGATTCTATTTAAAAGTAGATTAGATTATTTAATCGTTTATTTGGCAGGGACAATGCACAGTATTATTTATATTATTTATCGTATCGTATTGCTGTAGTGAGAATGAATCCAAAATACTTACACTGTAGAAAAAGATATTTAAATTTACTTTCTTTTAATCATTTAGTCGTTCTTCTATAAATTGTTGGGGATTTTCATTTTTAACAAAATATCATACATGTTAAAATAATAGTTTGCTGTCTCCGTTGCGGTGAACACTGATGGGTTATATTTATTAAAGGTCCCCTATCATCCTCTTCTTCATCAATATATCACAGGTCTCAGATATATCCAGAGCCTGTCTCTGATTGGCTGAAACACCAAACAGATCATCGCAGCATTACCCATAATCCCCTCTGTTTCAGCCCTGTTTCCAAAGTGCTGATTCTCTGTCTGTTACTTTAGATGAAAATAAGGAGCCCCTCCCCACGCCCCTCTGAGAGAGATTTGGTTACAAAGAACTCAATGGTGCTCTAGGAGGAGATTCAGGTGATAATGTGGGGGGGGGGGGGGTTACCTTGGTTGCTGATTGGCTAATGGTTACACAAGACAAAACATCGTTATGACATCATCAAGTGGCCAAAATCTGATCAGCTCTTTTTCAGACAGGTTTTTATAGAAATGGATCAAAAAGAGAGAGAATCTTTGTTCCTGAAACTTTCAGAGTCTCTTTACACAGAGGGGACACATGTTGATGAAGAAGAGACATGAAGAAGAGGGGACACATGTTGATGAAGAAGAGACATGAAGAAGAGGGGACACATGTTGATGAAGAAGAGACATGAAGAAGAGGGGACACATGTTGATGAAGAAGAGACATGAAGAAGAGGGGACACATGTTGATGAAGAAGAGACATGAAGAAGAGGGGACACATGTTGATGAAGAAGAGACATGAAGAAGAGGGGACACATGTTGATGAAGAAGAGACATGAAGAAGAGGGGACACATGTTGATGAAGAAGAGACATGAAGAAGAGGGGACACATGTTGATGTAGAAGAGACATGAAGAAGAGGGGACACATGTTGATGTAGAAGAGACATGAAGAAGAGGGGACACATGGTGATGTAGAAGAGACATGAAGAAGAGGGGACACATGTTGATGTAGAAGAGACATGAAGAAGAGGGGACACATGTTGATGAAGAAGAGACATGAAGAAGAGGGGACACATGTTGATGTAGAAGAGACATGAAGAAGAGGGGACACATGTTGATGAAGAAAAGACATGAAGAAGAGGGGACCACATGTTGATGTAGAAGAGACATGAAGAAGAGGGGACACATGTTGATGAAGAAGAGACATGAAGAAGAGGGGACACATGTTGATGTAGAAGAGACATGAAGAAGAGGGGACACATGTTGATGTAGAAGAGACATGAAGAAGAGGGGACACATGTTGATGTAGAAGAGACATGAAGAAGAGGGGACACATGTTGATGAAGAAGAGACATGAAGAAGAGGGGACACATGGTGATGTAGAAGAGACATGAAGAAGAGGGGACACATGTTGATGTAGAAGAGACATGAAGAAGAGGGGACACATGTTGATGAAGAAGAGACATGAAGAAGAGGGGACACATGTTGATGTAGAAGAGACATGAAGAAGAGGGGACACATGTTGATGAAGAAGAGGGGACACATGTTGATGTAGAAGAAACATGAAGAAGAGGGGACACATGTTGATGTAGAAGAGACATGAAGAAGAGGGGACACATGTTGATGTAGAAGAGACATGAAGAAGAGGGGACACATGTTGATGAAGAAGAGACATGAAGAAGAGGGGACACATGTTGATGTAGAAGAGACATGAAGAAGTGGATTTAGCAGAATAGGAGGACTAACTGTTCTTTGTCTCCTCCTCAGGATCTAGGCGCCGCTCCCTCAGAGTCTCCCTCCTGCAGCTTCTCTCTATCCTCCCCCGTCTCCCACCTGGACTCCCTCTCTCTCTCCCTCTCCTCCCCTCAGAGACACTGCTCCTTCTCCATCACCTCCTCAGGATCAGACAGCACCGAGTGCAGGAGAGAAGGAGACGAGGAGGCAGAGACTAATGAGATAGGAGGAAGGAAACAAGGACAGGAGGAGGAGGAGAGGAAGAATGCGACAGGAGGGAACTATCTGGGGACGAATCAGCTAGGAGAGGAGGATGGAGGAAACAAGGAGGAAGGAGGTGTGTTTACCTGTGTGTTGGAGCAGCTGGAGCCGGGAACCGCCTACGAGCTGATCGTCCAATCACAGAGCGGCGAGGAGACGAGGAACATCACGCTGCACACCCGTAAGTCCAGGAATGAGTCCTAAAACCGCGGGAATGAGTCAGCATGCTACCACTCCATGATTTAATGTTCAGAAGGCTCTTTATGTGTCTCATACTGCCTGTACTACCTCTTTTCACCCTCTGTCTGAAACCAGAGCCCAGTCTGCTCTGATTGGTTAGCTGGCCGGCTCTGTTGTGATTGGTCAACCAGCTTAGAGATGTCCCGCCCCCTTTAGCCTATCACCTACAATGTGTTGGAGCGCTAGCCAATAGGAGCGCGAGTGTTCAGTGATGTCAGCGTGTTCTGGAACTTTGGGATTTTAGCCTCTGCAGACCGTTGACGTGCACAGAAACACCACAGAAAAAAGCAGAATGTGGCCCCTTTAAACACCCCGAGTGCATCCTGTTGACTTGATTTAACACAAATGCGGTGTTTAAAGAGTTATCAGAGAAATATAGGGTTAGGTCACATGACAAGTCAAAAGAGTCTGGAGCCCTGTGGTACCCTGACAACAAATGAGACCCATCGTGTTTTCAGGAGTGACTTCAATTTAAATTATGAGTCATTATTATTAATTATAAAACATGGACCAGGTACCATGTGCACATCCAAATGTATCGCATATTAAACGTGCGATGCGTTTTGTTGTTGTTGTTGTTGTGATTACGAGTTGGTTCATGGAGATACACATTGGTTATTAACAGCATTGTTTCCACAGACTGGTGGCATTATATATGGAAGTATTTACACACAACGGCCTCTGTGTGAGAGTTTACATGTTGGAAGGAAGTAGGGGCTCTTATTGTGAAATAAACAGGAAGTGGTCTTGTTGTTGTGGTGCATGCTGGGAACAATGGCTGGCGTCACTGAAGGAGCTGCTGATTGACTTCATGTTGAGAACCAGAGGAATTTAAATGAGCGCTAGTGGAAGACAATCTGGAAAAATGTATATATAATTACATAAATAATAACAATAATAGATAATAATATAAATAAAATATGATGTTTTTGGTTGATTTCATGTTTTAATGTGAGGAATCTGTGTGTAGCAATAGGTCGATTTGTATTCCGAAGTCACATGCTTTATGTACGTCATTATTTAGTCACTAAATCTGTATTTGTTTTGCTTTTATCAAACAACTAAGTATGGATTTCTTGGAGGGTTTTTTTTCAGCGTTTGTCCCAAGATAAAAAAAAGAAAAAATCCTAAAAATGATGTGAAAAAGAAGAATCTGAAAACATTTTAAATACAAAATATTTGCATCTCTGAAGAAAGCAAACAACTAGTAAAAGATATGTCAGAAATGTGTGTGTGTGTGTGTGTGTGTGTGTGTGTGTGTGCTTTCATGTGTGCGTGTTTGGGTTTTCATGTGCGTGCGTGTGTGTGTGTGTGTGTGTGTGTGTGTGTGTGGGTTTTCATGTGTGTGTGTGTGTGTGTGTGTGTGTGCGTGTGTGTGTGTGTGCTTTCATGTGTGCGTGTTTGGGTTTTCATGTGTGTGTGTGTGCGTGTGTGTGTGTGTGTGTGTGTGTGTGTGTGTGTGCTTTCATGTGTGTGTGTTTGGGTTTTCATGTGCGTGCGTGTGTGTGTGTGTGTGTGTGTGTGTGTGGGTTTTCATGTGTGTGTGTGTGTGTGTGTGTGTGCGTGTGTGTGTGTGTGCTTTCATGTGTGCGTGTTTGGGTTTTCATGTGTGTGTGTGTGTGTGTGTGCTTTCATGTGTGCGTGTTTGGGTTTTCATGTGTGTGTGTGTGCGTGTGTGTGTGTGTGTGGGTTTTCATGTGTGTGTGTGAGTGTGTGTGTGTGTGTGTGTGTGTGTGCGTGTGTGTGTGTGTGTGTGTGCGTGTGTGTGTGTGTGCATGTGTGTGTGTGTGTGCGTGTGTGTGTGTGTGCGTGTGTGTGTGTGTGTGTGTGTGTGTGTGTGTGTGTGTGTGTTAAAGTCATGTAGCTTCCCCTCTCTGCAGCGCTGTGATTAGCTACAGGAACCACAGCCCTGCTGAGAGAGAGTGATAGAGCAGTAAAAGTGTGTGTGTGTGTTTTTGAAAGTGTGTGTGTGTTGTGTCTCCACTCTGGCTGCGCTCCAGAACAGGAGTTGGACCCTCAGTGTGTGTTTCCATCGTGGGCAGAGCTCCGGGTTCAGCAATTTCCTGCCTCCATTGTTGCTTTGTTCTGTGGGAAAGGGCGTGAGGGTGTGTGTGTGTGTGTGTGTGTGTGTGTGTGTGTGTGTGGAGGAAACACCCAGTTGACTGTACCCTTGTCAGAAGCTGTGGTTCCTTCTCTCTGGAGGTTAGCACAGTTCACACGACAGAACAAGAAAGTCTGTTTTTTACCTGATCAACTCTTTCCAGAAAGTTCCTTGAAGCTACGTAAACAAAAAGAGGCTCTGTTCTTCTTCTGTGGTGTTCCCTCTCCTCTTGTGTGTTCTATAGGTGTTAGTGCATGTAAACGGTCTGCAAAGGCTCAAATCCATCACTACGGAACACTCGCGCTCCTATTGGCTAGCGCTCCAACACATTGTACGTGATAAGCTTAAGGGGGCGGGACATCTCTAAGCTGGTTGACCTATCACAACAAAGCCGACCAGCTAACCAATCAGAGCAGACTCTTCTTAGTACTATTCTATTTGGGTGTGATTATGACATTTTTGCCTCCTTCTTCCAGAGTCATTTTAACACAGGAGTGGCTGGTGTACCGCTGCAACACTTTTGAATGAATTTGTGTTATTGTTTGACTCTGGTTAAAACCAAAGAAAGACTCCAAATAACAAAAAATAACTCAAAATGGAGAAAGCATCAGATCAGCAACTCATGTATTCTGTGATTTAAAAGTTCAGTTTTTGAAGAGAACATAGATCATGCCAGAAAGGACTTTTTAAAGCGAAAATATTCTAAATAAAATAACACAGGAGGCGTGTGGCGCAGTGGGTAGAGCGTTAGTGTTCGGATCAGGGGGTCACAGGTTCAAACCCCACTGCAGTCAGCATGTCGTTGTGTCCCTGAGACACTTCACCCCAAATTGCTCCTGTGGGGATTGCCCACAGTATTGAGTATGTAAGTCGCTTTGGATAAAAGCGTCTAACAAGTAACATGTCATGTAATGTAATATTTAGAATATAAATACATAAGTTTAATGTGTAGTGTCTATGATAGCTCCACATAATGCCTTCCATATATAACAGTGGCTGTGGAGAAGCACGTCACACACACACACACACACTTAAAAACAGTCTTTACATCTCTGCACAGAAACACTGGAGATGTCTGCAGCTGATAATATTGTTCCTCTCAGTTTGAAGCCGAGGTGGCGACACAAACACACACAGAGGCATTGTGGGAAATATCTTAAGGAAAAGCAGGACCCCCACAGAGAACACTGACCATCCTTTTCCTGTTAAACCGCCCAACACATAAATCTCTCCAAAGGAAACGTCTTCAGAACTACCCAACTCCTTCTCCTTCAAAACATCAAAGGCGCAACACATCTCTGCTTTGATCTTTTTCCTCTTGACACCTCGGAGGGTTTATGGCGGGATTTTTTTAGGAGTTTTGTGACGTATTTGACCTCCTACATTGTTTTTAATTACTCTGTTATTTTAGGTCATGTTATCATTTGAATTATTTATTATTATTACTAAAATAAGTACAATATGTGCCTCTGATTTGTATTTAAGTTGAACTATATATATATATGGACATCTTTCCCACTTATTTCCTTGACATACTGTACGTACAGTTTTAACATATTTTAGGACCAATTTTTATTTATTTCTATACATTTATTTCGTACCCTTGTAATGTATTTTCCTGCCATTTTTTTACTTATTTTTTGACGTTTCTCTTCCAATATTTTTACATATTTTTAGGAATTTCTTTCATTAATTTCTCTGACTTTTTTCACGTTTGTGTTTCAAATGTGTGTGTGTGTGTGTGTGTGTGTGTGTGTGTGTGTGTGTGTGTGTGTGTGTGTGTGTGTGTGTGTGTGTGTGTGTGTGTTCAGGCCCCTCAGCAGTCCTCGGCCTCTCTCTCTCCTCCTCCAGCAGCCTGGGTGTTTCCTGGCAGGCCGGCCCAGGACGGACTCAGCGCTTCAGGCTGCAGCTGAGAGACCAATCAGGTACGTCCGTCAGGGGTCACATGATCTGATATCTGACCAATAAGAAAGGCAAACAAATATGAAGCAAAATATAACACAAATCTTTATAAAAAATGTTCTTCAGGAGTGCTATTCCTGCCTAAGTGTCCATGCTTTTATTTTGGTAAATGGTTGAAGTCCTTTCTCCACTAGTTGATATTTCTTTCTCTTTATTTCAGTGTTTGTTTATTTATTGTATCTGTGTCATTGTGTTGCTCTGTTGGAGGAGCCTGTGACGTCAGGTTTCCATTGACATATCTTCACTGTAGCTACTGTACGCACACATGGCAATAAAAGCCTTGAAACTTGAAGTCTTGAATCATAATATGGAATTTCAAAATAAAAGCATGGATATTTTGACCCTCCTTCCCCTGCAGGTGTTCTGAGGAACGAGACGTTGTTGAGCACGGCGACGCAGCACACACTCCTCGACCTGACGCCGGGGCGACTGTACAACGTTACCGTGGTTACGGAGGCAGGAGGGCTGACGAACAGCGCGACGGCAGCGGCTCGGACAGGTAATAATAATAATACGGCATTGTGGGAAATATCTTAAAGGAAAGCAGGACCCCCACAGAGAACACTGACCATCCTCTTCCTGTTCAAACTCCCAACACAAACATCTCTCTAAAGGAAGGTCTTCAGAAATACCCTCGCTCAAAATATCAGCTTTGATCTTTTTCATCTTGACAGCTCGGAGGATTTATGGCGGGATTTGTTTTAGGGTGAATATCTCCTGAACTTCCCCACTCAGTCCATCAAGACCCGAGCAGTTGTGTAGAAGTCCAAGGCAAGGCACGGGCCGGCGCATCTCGGTCAAAGTAATCCCTAGCCATATGAACTTTGACCCAGTGTATCAGTTCAAACTGTCCTGACTGAGCACACGCACCTGTAGCCTTGGCTGCTGTGCTCTCAGTGCTCTGTCTCCCTGCTCCTGTTGGCGTCAGCTGATCGAGGTGTTATGCTTCTATCTTGTTATGCATGTGAGGCTGACCGTTGAGCGGCCCGACCAAGCAAGGAGGCAGAGAGTTCAAATACAACCCGGTGTGGGCATTTATTAAATCATGGGCACATGACTCACAGCCTCAATATGACTGTTACCCGTGAACACAGTCACCAGCCACAAGGATCTGATATCATCTAAATCTCGTTCCAGTTCCCGCCGCCGTCTCAAATCTCACCGCCGACCACAACGACACTAGCTTCCTGTTGTCATGGCAACAGCCCGAAGGCGACCTGGACGCGCTCTTCGTTGTCGTCGTCGCCGGGCTCTCGACCAATGAGACGAGCCCCTGGGAGATGACGCTGCTGCCCAACGACACAGAGGTCGTGGTGGATCAGCTGACTCCGGGCTCGGCCTATCAGGTCACTGTGACGACCATTAGTGGAGAGCTGACGAGCCAATCAGAACTCACCGTCTGGACAGGTGAGGTGTCTTTGCTTTAGTTTTCATTTCTTAATTTTTAAACTTCTAAATGTATTTATTTTAGTATTTATTTTCTCGTTTTTTGCATTTGGCTTTTAATTAATCGCTAACATTTTCTTTCTTTCTTGTTTCTTCTTCCTCTCCTCCAGCTCCAGCCCCCCCCTCCCTCCTCTCCCTCTCCCCCTCCCCCTCCGGCGGTCTCCTCCTCTCCTGGTCTCCCCCCTCAGGTCTCTGGGAGAGTTACAGGCTGCTCCTCCTCGATGGATCCCAGGAGTTAGTCAGCACCGCTGTGGAGCGAGAGGCTTTGAACTACAGCTTCCCCGGGACCCGTCTAACTCCTGGAAGAGTTTACCGAGCCGTGCTGAGGGTGGAGAGCCGAGGAGAGACGAGAGAGAGCAGCTGTGAGGGGAGAACAGGTCAGGATATATATTACTACAGAAATACATCAAATATATACATTACTGCAGGAATACAGTACTGTATACAACCAATAAAATATATATTACTACAGAAATACATAAAATATATGCATTATTTCAGGAATATTTAACAGAAATATAAGAATCCCGTCCTCCTCTCCTCAGCTCCGGCCTCAGTGATGGAGCTCCACGTCCGTCACGCTGACGAGACGTCGCTCAGCGCCATGTGGAGCCACGCCCCCTCCGGGTCACGTGACCAGTACCTCCTGACGCTGAGACACGGTAACCATAGAGACACACTTCACCTGAATCTGATTTTAATCCGACCTCTGGTGATTCATTCTTATTATTATATTTATCATGATTAAAGGTAATGTGACGGTGGACACGCGGGAGGTGGAGCCCAACATGAGGGAGTGCACCTTCAACGTGCTCACACCTGGACGACTGTACACCGTCACCGTGACGACCAGGAGCGGAGAACTGAACGCCTCCGTGTCTCTGCAGGGCCGCACAGGTGAGGATCAAAGGGTTTCACCTGGACGTCTAGAAATATAGCAGAATCAGAGACAGGTTCATTACCTGGTAGGTTGACACGTACAAGGAATTTGACTTGGAGTGTGTGTGTGTGTGTGTGTGTGTGTGTGTGTGTGTGTGTGTGTGTGTGTGTGTGTGTGTGTGTGTGTGTGTTTCAGTACCCATGGCGCTGCGTGCTCTGACTCTGAGGAGC
>NW_022987665.1:2500-12500 GCF_902827165.1 Trematomus bernacchii | reverse complement strand
AACGAGTGCTTCTTCTACTCGCTGACGCCGGGGCGACTGTACACCGTCACCGTGGAAACGTGGAGCGGAGACTACGTCAGCAGCCGGTCCACCGACGGACGCACCTGTGAGGCTCAGAGAAAAATATTCATTTATATTAATTTATATATATATTTTTTTTAAATGTATTTATTAATCTTTCTTTTAATTTATTTAATTATTTTTTCATATTTTATTTATTTAAATGTTCTTTATTTATATATATTTAATTATTGTTGGTGTTGATTTAAAGCTTTGTGTTTCTCCAGTTCCAGCCGCTGTGGGGAATCTCTCTCTCGTCGACGCAGGAACGTTTGATCTGACCGTCAGCTGGAGCCCGGCGCCCGGAGACGTGGACCACTACGAGGTGAGGGGGATCAATACATAAAAACAATACATATATATAGATACTGCACCTTGACGGATATAATAATAATAATAATAATAATAATACATTGGATTTTTATAGCACTTTTTACTTTTACTTCTTACATTTTGAACACAAATACCAGTACTTTTTAAACACGAGTATCTGTACTTCTACTTGAGTAAAGGATGTGTGTACTTCTACTTGGGTAAAGGATGTGTGTACTTCTACTTGAGTAAAGGATGTGTGTACTTCTGCTTGAGTAAAGGATGTGTGTACTTCCACTTGAGTAAAGGATGTGTGTACTTCTACTTGAGTAAAGGATGTGTGTACTTCTACTTGAGTAAAGGATGTGTACTTCTACTTGAGTAAAGGATGTGTACTTCTACCTGAGTAAAGGATGTGTACTTCTACTTGAGTAAAGGATGTGTACTTCTACCTGAGTAAAGGATGTGTGTACTTCTACTTGAGTAAAGGATGTGTACTTCTACTTGAGTAAAGGATGTGTACTTCTACCTGAGTAAAGGATGTGTACTTCTACTTGAGTAAAGTATGTGTGTACTTCTACCTGAGTAAAGGATGTGTGTACTTCTACCTGAGTAAAGGATGTGTGTACTTCTACTTGAGTAAAGTATGTGTGTACTTCTACTTGAGTAAAGGATGTGTACTTCTACCTGAGTAAAGGATGTGTGTACTTCTACTTGAGTAAAGGATGTGTGTACTTCTACCTGAGTAAAGTATGTGTGTACTTCTACCTGAGTAAAGGATGTGTGTACTTCTACCTGAGTAAAGTATGTGTGTACTTCTACCTCAGTAAAGTATGTGTGTACTTCTACCTGAGTAAAGGATGTGTGTACTTCTACTTGAGTAAAGGATGTGTGTACTTCTACCTGAGTAAAGTATGTGTGTACTTCTACCTGAGTAAAGTATGTGTGTACTTCTACCTGAGTAAAGTATGTGTGTACTTCTACCTGAGTAAAGGATGTGTGTACTTCTACTTGAGTAAAGGATGTGTGTACTTCTACCTGAGTAAAGTATGTGTGTACTTCTACCTGAGTAAAGGATGTGTGTACTTCTACCTGAGTAAAGGATGTGTGTACTTCTACTTGAGTAAAGGATGTGTACTTCTACCTGAGTAAAGGATGTGTGTACTTCTACTTGAGTAAAGGATGTGTGTACTTCTACCTGAGTAAAGGATGTGTGTACTTCTACCTGAGTAAAGGATGTGTGTACTTCTACCTGAGTAAAGGATGTGTGTACTTCTACTTGAGTAAAGGATGTGTGTACTCTTACCATCTCTGCATATTTCCTAATGCTCAGACGCTTGACATAAAATCAATAATTGAATAATACTTGAATACTGTAACACCTGTGTTTCCCCCCCCAGGTGACGCTGCTCTTCAACGACTCTCAGGTGTTCCCCCCGGTGACTTTGGGCAGCGAGCGGCAGCGGCACCGTCTGACCTCTCTGACCCCCGGCAGGATCTACAAGGTCGTGGTGTCGACCTTCAGCGGGAAGAACCAGAGAGCGTCCTCCATCAAGGGTCGCACAGGTGAGGGGCTCGTTCAGGTGAGGGGAGGGGTATATGAAACCTGTACCTGGTGTACTTTTATTTAGACGGTTTTCACATATTTCTCGTACTTTTCACATGTTCTTTAGAGATTTTTTACATCTATTTGTGACATTTTTTAACATTGTTCACATCTTTTTGGGACATTTTCACTTATTTTTCAGACATTTCTTCAATACATTTCTGACATTTTGTTTTACATTTTTTTTCTCATATTCTTTGGAGATTTGTTTACATACATTTAAAGATTTTACCTTATTTATTTTGACAATTTTCACACATTTTTTGACAACTTTCAACACATTTCTGCCATTTTCTTAAAACATATCTTCAACAAAATTATGCTATTTTTCCTATTTTTCTATGAAATGTAGTTAAGGAGTTTATCATATATTTTTTGGACAATTTTCACATAATACTCACACATTCTTTACACACATTTCTGCCATTTTTTAAAACACATTTTTACCAAAATAGACCAAAAACATCAGAATCAAATGTATATTTAGTCCAGTTTGTTCTGAACTGTGTCCCCTGCAGTCCCTAGTGCGGTGGGGAACCTCCACATCTCCCCTCGCTCCGTGGGGGGTCTGACGGTGTCCTGGACCCCCGGAGACGGAGACCTCGACCTCATCATCGTCACTTTATCCACCACCGTGAGTCCAATTAGATCCACTCTGAGGGAATACACCTAATATATTTTTTAATGAGAAACAAATCAGTTCTGATGTCACTTCCTGTTGGGGAAGTCCTGAATGTCCTCTTCCAATATGAGAGTAACATGATAACAAAGGTATCCCAACTGTAGCTGTGAACATGACAGGATGTCTGATTACCTAGAAGAGCATCAGGACTGTTTGAGGCATATGATAGCTATGTGATTAACATGATGATTCAGCCTCTATGGAGATAGCCATATGACAAGCATGCTCATTTCTGACGTGGAGCTAATCTGAAGTAAACATTGAATACTGCTTTCTATTCCTCCATCTTGTGACTGTGTAACTCCCTCTCTTGGATATCAGCATGTGAAGGACACTGTTCAGGAACTAGTTGATGCTCTGTATGTGATGACTACTTCCATTCTGGAGAGGATCACAAATACATGGATCCTGAGATTGAAGATCAAGCTGGAGACGAGTGAGAGTTTTCTAACATAATCTGTCTGCAGAGTGGAAACATCCTCCAAACTCGACGCGTCCCGAAATTTGTTTCCTCTCTGGACTTCCTGGATCTGACTCCAGGCCACGCCTACACCGTCACCATCCAATCACTGAGCGGCACGCTGACCAATAGCAACGCAGCAACCGGCAGGACGGGTAGGACAGGATTAATCTGAACTGCTTTACGTTTTATTTATTGACATATTTGATCCATACATGAACATATTTCATATTACAAACTATTTTCTTGTAGAAGTGAAATATATACAGTGGAGGAAATTAATAAAGGTCCATCTTATCTTATGTCCATTTCTGGATTTTCTTTTTGATATTCTGACTTACTGTTAAAATAAACCTACCATTAAAATGATAGACTGTTCATTTCTTTGTAAGTGATCAAATACTTATTTCCCCCACTGTATATATTTTTAAAACATGTCTTATTTTATCCCTTACATTTTTAAGTAAACAAAAACAAAACCCTGATTATATTTCGTGTCTTAGCTCCGGCTCGTGTAACGGCGCTTCAGGCGGATAACGATCACACCACTCACAGTCTGAGGGTCCAATGGGAACGTCCGCTCGGCGTCTACGACAGCTACGCTCTGCAGCTATTGGACGAGGCCGGAGCTCTGCTGGCCAATCAGACGGTCTCTGAGGAGAAACGCAGCGAGCGCTTCGAGGGTCTGACGTCCGGCCGCTGGTACAAAGTGAAGGTCGTGACCCTCAGCGGGGGTCAAAGGTCGCTGGAGGCCACGGCCGAGGGACAGACACGTGAGTCAGGATGTTAAGAAAATGCATTTTAAGATTTGTCATTGTTTTCACATTATTTACGTATTTTTTGACATTTTTCATACGACCTTTTTTTATACATATTCTGTGAATAACCCCTCTGTGTTTCAGGCCCTGCTGCCGTCAGTAACCTCTCTGTGTCAGCGCTCAACTCGTCTTCGCTCTCCTTCTCGTGGCGTCCGTCTGACGGACACGTGGACGTCTACCACCTGTCACTATACAGCATCGCCGAGGCAACAGCCAATCAGAGAGAGGAGTCTGCAGGAAGCAGGAAGGAGCCTCAGCAGGTGAGAGAGTGAATCATCAGGGGGGGTATAACTAAGTAAAAGTACTAATACCTAATACTGAAGAACAAGTCATGAAAACAGGTTTTTTCAGAGGTTTTTCGCTGATTTTTTCACATTAATTTAAAAAAATGTTGTTTAAATATGATATTTTTGGGTTATTTTTCAAATATGTTTTTCACTTTATTAACATTTAAATTGTACCTATTTTTCGGATATGTTTTATATAATTTCGTCATATTTATCTGATTTTATTTGTTTACTTTTGCCATATTTTTCCAAATTAAAATGCATAATCAATGTTCAAATAGCATAAAATGAATATTCTCAAGTACAATGACTTAAAACTTGAATATATATATACTTGTTTACCCTAACCCTTCCATAATAATGAACACACACACCTGTGTTTAGCCGGTGTGTGTGCAGACTCTCCCTCCGGCTGCAGACAGGTGTGTGTTCTCCGGGCTGACAGCAGGAAGTCTGTACCGGCTGCAGGTGGAGAGCCGGAGCCGAGAGATGAGCAGCGACAGCGCCCTGCTGGCCAGGACCGGTCAGTGCACCCTGTCATCATCATCATCATCATCATCATCATCATCATCATCATCATCATCATCATCATCATCATCATCATCATCATCATCATCATCATCATCATCATCATTATTATAGAATATTTAATTAATAGATCTCTTTGAAACATGGAACACGTTCGTGAAGACTTAAAAACTCAATTAATTAATCTTGTTTAATACAAAATGTAAGTTCCTTTGATTTGTATTTCCTTTTAATTTAAATGTTTTGTGTCTTAGTTTTATTTATTATGTTGTTTTTTTCATAGATCTTTCAGATTTTTTAACGTTTTTTAATTCCTTTAATTACATGTTCTTGTTTTTTCTTTTCTTAGCTAACTATGTGTTTTCATATATTTTTCAGACATGTAACAGATATTTTAAAAAACATTTTCAGACATTATTTTTAAATATCTTTCTAACTTTATCACATTTGATTATTATTAAACTTTAAGTTATTGGTTTTGGTGTTATCTGTCTGTCTGTAATTCTGTGTTTTTTTTGCCTGTCATTTTTCTTTTTCTTCTTGCAAAAATTAAAAATCAAAGCGACAAAGCTAGTTTATTAAACAGTCAATAATAAACAGAATAATCAGGTGTCCTCTCTCTCTGCAGTCCCCTCCCCGGTCTCCTCTCTGGAGGTTCAGAGTTCAGGACGGACCGACAGACTGACGCTCGGCTGGAGGAGAAATGAAGGAGGCTGCAGCAGATACCAGGTAACATCTTTAGTTATAGTGTTTTAATTTAATACAAATAGATAGATAGATAGATAGATGGATGGATGGATGGATATAGATAGATAGATAGATAGATAGATAGATAGATAGATAGATAGATAGATAGATAGATAGATAGATAGATAGATAGAAGATCGATAGATAGATAGATAGATAGATAGATAGATAGATAGATAGATAGATAGATAGATAGATAGATAGATAGATAGATAGATAGATAGATAGATAGATAGATAGATAGATGGATAGATAGATAGATGGATGGATGGATAGATAGATAGATAGATAGATAGAGAGAGAAGAGAAGAGGAGAGAAGGAGAGAGAGGAGATGGATGAGAGAGAGGCGAGAGGAGAGAGAGAGAGAGAGAGAGAGAGAGAGAGAGAGGGATATATATATACTTAAAGTGGGATTTAACCTGCTTTTTTATGAGAGATATACAATGCATTATCACAAAGCTGAATATACTAGATTAAATGTATGCTTGAAATATGTAAACAATGCAATGAGGATTTAAATGGGAATTTCTCCTGAAAAAACCCAGATGTTAAAATGTGTGTATAATCTTTTGTGTGTGTGTGTGTGTGTGTGTGTGTGTGTGTGTGTGTGTGTGTGTGTGTTTAGGTGGTGTTGTTGGATGTTTCTGGAGCCGTTGTGGCGGAGCAGATGCTCGGCGCTGACGTCATTAGTCACATGTTCTTGGGGCTCGTTGCTGGTAGGCTGTACCGCGCTGATGTCATCACTCACAGCGGGGAACTGACCAATAATGTGTCAGCATTCGGACGCACCGGTACGTCACATGAAAACTCAAACAATACACACAAACACTGAGGGAAGAGTATTTACACGTGTATTCATATCTTTGTTCACTTTTACTGAGTTACATTTTTTATTTAAATGCCAGTTTTTTCACAAAATGCCATTGTTGTTTAAAAAATATATACTTTATTTTTTATTTTTACTGCAATAAAAAAAAACTTTCTCCTTTTAAACTCTTAAAATTACAAGCAATATTTTTTAAATAAAAATCCAAAAAGTTTTAATTCTAACAATGAACATATTTTATGTCTTCCAGCTCCGGAGCCTCCCACCTACCTGTCCGTCATACAGGGCTCGACCAATCAGACGCTGGAGCTGTCGTGGTCAGGTCCCGCCTCCGGAGACTTTGACAGCTTCAGTCTTCAATGGTTGCCTCCCGACCGCCTGTCAATCACTCAGGTCCAGCTGACCGGCCGCGTGCTCAGCGGGATGTTTCCGGGGCGACAGTACAACTTCACCGTGGCAACCGTCAGTGGGGGCGGAGCCAGGGACGGGCCTTTAGTGAGGAGCGAGCCAATCACGACGAGCGTCAGGACAAGTAGGTGTTCGAGTCTGAAATTGTATGTAGAATATCATAAATATAAACAAATATAAAGGGTATTTATAATCAATTCTAGAGGAACAGCACAATCATGACTAGAAGACTAAATCAATTAAAAATATATATAATTTAAAGGGGACCTATCATGCAAAATGCACTTTTTTATGTCTTCTCTACATCAATATGTGTCCCCGGTGTGTCAGGGAACTCACGCAGCGTCAGCAAATAAAACCCTCTCTCTTTTCCTCCGTACCCAAATCTCTAAAAAATGGGGGAACAACGAGCTGATCTAGATTTGCGTCCGATATGACGTAATTTACGTCATATCGGATGGCACCCACGTGGTGGACCCACGGGCCTATCAGAAACGTTGCTATCAGAAACAATGCCCGACTGTTTTGGACGTAATATGGTCGGTGTTTACATTAGCATCGCTAACACTCAGAGCTAACCTGTACTGGAGAGCATGTGTGTGAAGAAGCAGGAAATAAAAAGGAACTCACCTTGTGGTATAACCGGCAAGAGAGAAAGCCTTTGAGCTCCATACTGTTTCAGAGAGAATCCTTGATAATCCATGATATGGTGTTTCATCACGGCAGCATTTAGTTTAGACGGTAGCTGCCGGGTCCCGCATGAGCTCAGACCCCTCCTTTTTTATTTTTTATCAATTACCTTTATACCCCAAATCAGCACTTTTGAAACAGGAAGTGAAACAGAGGGATATGAGGCATGGCTAGAATGGGTGATCTGTTTGGTATTTTGAGCAAAACACTTCATAGACATGTTTTTTATACATTTTAATACATCTGAGACCTATGCTATTGCCTAAAAATAGCACGATAGGTGACCTTTAAAACATTTATTTAGTTTCATGCTCTTAAATCAAAATAAATAATAAAGTAAAAACAATAACAAATATAATAAAAATCTATTAAAACATTGAAATAAATTAAAGGAACATTTTTTCACATTATTTATGAACAGTAATAAAGCTCTACTACACAGACAAATTAAATATATATATACATTTGATATATATGATATGTGTTTCCTCCTCTAACCAGCAGATGGAAACACTGCCTGAATACTTTCCTCTTGACTTTGTTTGGGAAGTTTTAGTTTTTGGCTTCAGAAATCAGAACTGATGGCCAGCATGAATAAATAAATAACCTCCCACATGATATACATATTTATATAATGACCCAGTTTCTGCTTTTAGCTCAGGTCGTATATCGAGAAGGAGATACATTTAGATGAAAACACACCAAATTAAAGTGGAGCAGATTGAGTTTACACTGGACATATAACAGGAAGTCTTAAGTTTTAATACATATATACCAAAAGCTTTATTTTGTAGTATTTCCACATACAGTGATGAAGATATATATTTAAATTGTAGTATAAATATCCGTTTTAGTGATAAAAAGATAACTGTGCCGAGTCACCTTCATCACTTTACTCTAATCTGAGCGAACGGCAGACTCAGCAGATTACTCTCAACACTGCCATTGATCTCCTCTCCTTCCTCCTTGTCTCCTCCGTCCTCCTCCCCTCCCTCCTTGACTCCCCTCCTTGTCTCCTACCTCAGGCCCCTCCCCCTTGAGGTCTCTCCACTGTTTCCCTCTCTCTCCCTCCTCTCTCTCCTGCTCTTGGTCGCCCTCCCTCTCCGACTTCGACTCCTACGAGGTCGAGTGTCGTCGCCACGACGACGGGCAGCTGACCTCTGCGAAGAGGTTGTCGGCCGGCGTCACCACGGTAACGCTGGATCAGCTGGAGGCGTACAGGAAGTACATGGTGACGGTCAGAGTCATTTCCTGTGGAGAGAAGAGCCGAGAGACAACACACACCACCAGCACCATGATCGACCGTGAGACACACACACACACACACACACACACACACACACACACACACACACACACACACACACACACACACACACACACACACACACACACCACACACACACACACTGAAACCAGGTCCTCTTTCTGTTGAGTCATTAAAAATATCTGATGTTTTTATTATTTAAATATTATAGTTTTTGGGCAGAATTGGGCTTTAATACTGGGAAAAGAAACAAACATCTTTATTGACAACATATCAAATATCTATATATGACCCTATTTATACTAATACACCACTGCAATGATTGTAATATCCATGTTAAATATTGTAGTACAATCTGCACATTTTTACTTTTACTTCTTCTTATTTTATAAATATTTTATCCAGTTGTATTTTATTGGACATTTTATATAAATACCTTTATTTTATTTTCAATGTCTTCCGGTATAAATATATATTCTGCTGTGACCCGTCTCCCCTCAGGTCCTCCGGTCCCGCCCTCCAGTGTCCGGGTCAACGAGAGGTCAAAGGTCACGCCGTCGTCCATCTTGTTTCGCTTCAACTGCTCATGGTTCAGCGACGCCAACGGAGCCGTGCGCTTCTTCTCCGTCATCGTGGCCGAGTCTGACGGTAAACAAACATATAAACACTTTATTTACACTTTAGATATTTATTAATATTATTATTATTTATAAAATATATTATTTATAAATATTATTATTTATAAATTATTATTATTTATTATTATTATTTATATATATTGTAATGTTTATGTGTCTGATTTTATGTAAAGCATCTTTGAGCACCAGGAAAAGCGCTATTAAAATTAAATGTATTATTATTATTATTATATTATTGTCTCGGTGATTAACGAGCACTTCCTGCTCCGACAGCCAATGAGCTGCTGCAGCCGGAGCAGATCCACCCAATGCCGTCGTACCACGAATACATCAACAATGCCTCCGTCAGAGCCTATCAGAGCGCATACTTCGCCAGCCGCTGCCCGCAGGACAACAACAACAACAACAACGCTCAGGTGAGGGAACAATATCTGCTCTCTGATATCAGGAAATGTCAGATCTAACCACACAAATAAGAAATGGATAATAAAACTATCTTTAAATGAAATATTTTCTACTTGTGTGTGTGTGTTTGTGTGTGTGTGTGTGTGTGTGTGTGTCTGTGTGTGTGTGTGTGTGTGTCAGGTGGTGGAGGTGAACCTCGGGGCGGGGGGGGATCGCCTGGGGGGGCCGTGTGACCGCAACCATGACGACGAAATCTACCTGAGCG
>NW_022987664.1:600679-628729 GCF_902827165.1 Trematomus bernacchii | reverse complement strand
CAATCACCTCTCCATGTGGATTTAAATGATGTGTCATGCCTCCTGTTGAGACGTAGATATTACACCATAGTTATGATCGTACCGTTTCCATTCTGCACGGGAAACATCAGCGTATATTTAGTTAACGCTTGTATCTGAGATCTTTCAGGACGATTCCTCCGATGAGAGCCTCCGTCGCTTTTCATCTGAATTGCGATGCCGGCGCAGATATTGAAAGTGAGAGGAGTCTGTCTCTGAAATGGAGTCTGAAGCGGTGTTATTGCTTTTGCTTTCTGCCTCTTTGCCGGGGTAATCGGTTTAGACGCTGACACCTGATCTAATCAGCCGGCTGACGGATGGACGGAGACGAACACTTTCACAGAGACAAGTGAGAACACATGCAATCTAAAAGAAGGTAAACACATAAAACAAACAACACACAGATCCAGAGACACATAAATGAGTTGGAGTCGCTGTGGATTTGGAATCTTTTGAGAGCGTTATATGTCCCCCGTTCTCAGGTGAGGAAACGGAGTTAGGTGATGTTTGTTCAGCACCATCCGTCCTCTCCTAGTACTTCAAAGTCATATCCATATGGATCGGGGTTTCTTTAAAGGTCCCTTATTATACTGTTTTTCATCAATATAGTACAGGTGTCAGATATATACAGAACATGTCTCTGATTGGCTGAAACACCAAACAGATCATCCCATAATCCCCTCTGTTTCAGCCCTGTTTCCAAAGTGCTGATTCTCTGTCTGTTACTTTAGATGAAAATAAGGAGCCCCTCCCCACGCCCCTCTGAGAGAGATTTGGTTACAAAGAACTCAATGGTGCTCTAGGAGGAGATTCAGGTGATCAGGTGGGGGGGGGGTTACCTTGGTTGCTGATTGGCTAATGGTTACACAAGACAAAACATCGTTATGACATCATAAAGTGGCCAAAATCTGATCAGCTCATTTTCAGACAGGTTTTTTATAAAAATGGATCAGGACAAAAAGAGAGAATCTTTGTTCCTGAAACTTTCAGTCTCTTTACACAGAGGGGACACATGTTGATGAAGAAGAGACATGAAGAAGAGGGGACACATGTTGATGTAGAAGAGACATGAAGAAGAGGGGACACATGTTGATGTAGAAGAGACATGAAGAAGAGGGGACACATGTTGATGTAGAAGAGACATGAAGAAGAGGGGACACATGTGATGTAGAAGAGACATGAAGAAGAGGGGACACGTGTTGATGTAGAAGAGACATGAGAAGAGGGGACACATGTTGATGTAGAGAGACATGAAGAAGAGGGGAACACATGTTGTGATGTAGAAGAGACATGAAGAAGAGGGGACACATGTTGATGTAGAAGAGACATGAAGAAGAGGGGACACATGTTGATGTAGAAGAGACATGAAGAAGAGGGGACACATGTTGATGTAGAGAGAGACATGAAGAAGAGGGGACACATGTTGATGTAGAAGAGACATGAAGAAGAGGGGGACACATGTTGATGTAGAAGAGACATGAAGAAGAGGGGACACATGTTGATGTAGAAGAGACATGAAGAAGAGGGGACACATGTTGATGTAGAAGAGACATGAAGAAGAGGGGACACATGTTGATGTAGAAGAGACATGAAGAAGAGGGGACACGTGTTTGATGTAGAAGAGACATGAAGAAGAGGGGACACATGGTTGATGTAGAAGAGGAAATGAAGAAGAGGGGACACATGTTGATGTAGAAGAGACATGAAGAAGAGGGGACACATGTTGATGAAGAAGAGACATGAAGAAGAGGGGACACATGTTGATGTAGAAGAGACATGAAGAAGAGGGGCACAATGTTGATGTAGAAGAGACATGAAGAAGAGGGGACACATGTTGATGTAGAAGAGACATGGAGGGGACACATGTTGATGAAGAAGAGACATGGAGAAGAGGGGACACATGTTGATGAAGAAGAGACATGGAGAAGAGGGGACACATGTTGATGTAGAAGAGACATGAAGAAGAGGGGACACATGTTGATGTAGAAGAGACATGAAGAAGAGGGGACACAGGGGACACATGTTGATGTAGAAGAGACATGAAGAAGAGGGGACACATGTTGATGAAGAAGAGACATGGAGAAGAGGGGACACATGTTGATGTAGAAGAGACATGAAGAAGAGGGGACACATGTTGATGTAGAAGAGACATGAAGAAGAGGGGACACATGTTGATGTAGAAGAGACATGGAGAAGAGGGGACACATGTTGATGTAGAAGAGACATGAAGAAGAGGGGACACATGGTGATGTAGAAGAGACATGAAGAAGAGGGGACACATGTTGATGTAGAAGAGACATGAAGAAGAGGGGACACATGTTGATGTAGAAGAGACATGAAGAAGAGGGGACACATGTTGATGAAGAAGAGACATGAAGAAGAGGGGACACATGTTGATGTAGAAGAGACATGAAGAAGAGGGGACACATGTTGATGTAGAAGAGACATGAAGAAGAGAGGACACATGTTGATGTAGAAGAGACATGAAGAAGAGGGGACACATGTTGATGTAGAAGAGACATGAAGAAGAGGGGACACATGTTGATGTAGAAGAGACATGAAGAAGAGGGGACACATGTTGATGTAGAAGAGACATGAAGAAGAGGGGACACATGTTGATGTAGAAGAGACATGGAGAAGAGGGGACACATGTTGATGTAGAAGAGACATGGAGAAGAGGGGACACATGTTGATGTAGAAGAGACATGAAGAAGAGGGGACACATGGTGATGTAGAAGAGACATGGAGAAGAGGGGACACATGTTGATGTAGAAGAGACGTGAAGAAGAGGGGACACATGTTGATGTAGAAGAGACATGAAGAAGAGGGGACACATGTTGATGTAGAAGAGACATGAAGAAGTGGATTTTGCATAATAGGTGACCTTTAAAGGATGGAAGATGGAGAAGGCACCTCTCTGGGATGTGGTTGCCGTGGTGACACAGCTATAAGCTCTGGATTTCATTTGCATGTGAGATGGAGCAGAAATAATGTGGTGCTCTGAAACAAGTGGGAACTACTGTTAGTGTCCTGGGCGGCAGGAGGAAGGGTTTAACCGGGACACAGGACGCGTGTTTACAGATCTGCTTTCATGCTCATATACATATCTATTTTATTTTATTCATGTTTGTATGGAAATGTTTACTTTAATGTGTTGTGTTTATATAGATATTTATTTTCTACTTTATTTTCTTTTAACCCTTAATGGACAATGTACACGTAACCTCCTTGTTTCATCTACGTATTTTGTATTCCAAACACTTTCTTTAACCACATTTCCAAAGGGGATAAATAAAGTATTCTGATTCCGATAATAAAGGTGCGCTGATAGTTCATGTGATTACGAACCTGTTGATCTCTCAGTTATACAGTCTGTGTGATCTCTCTCTCTCTCTGATGGATTCAGCTTTAATCCCCGTTTGATAACTGATAGGCGTTGACGTTGATTCATTTCTGATCATTAAGCTCAGCGACACGGCTCCCCTGTGTGGAAAAGGCGTTCCTACATCCTCCCACGATACAGAATGCAGAGTCATTAATCATTCATCGATAATGGAGTGAAATCCTGACAGAATTAGCATGTGTCCTGACTGCCAGCCGAGCGCTTTCCCTCTGGACGTTTCCTCCGAGGAAAATGAACTGCATATTTTGATTGTGATACGTGTGATCTGCTGGCACGTGTGTTGTAACATGTGTGTTGGATTTAGTACATTTATTTGTATATTTAATTCAACAGTCCATTCCCTACACTCGTAATCTATCACATCAGGCTTTATATTGTGTCTAAAGACCTTCACGGCCTACTATAGGGCGTTTTTTAATCGCAATTACGATTTTGGCCTGCCACAATTACAAAAACAACATAATCGAAAAAAACGATTATTTTGCTTTGCTAGGTTGTGACAGCACTGCAACATATTTGATCTAATTTATTTTATAGTCTAATTTATTTATCATATTTATATATGTTTAGTAGCTTGTTGAAGTGCGCTCCAAAATATTTGTTGATCTTTTTTATTGGTATTTATTATTTTGATATTATTTATTTAAATGTAAATATAAATGTATCATTTATTTTATTTATTGGTTTTTCAGTTGAATTATACGTTCAGGGTAATCAACAGTTAAAAAGATACTGTTCAAATTATTATTTTAATTTGTTTTAAAGTTCAATAAATTGACGTTTTCAAAGTCAATGAATAATCGTATTTAATAATCGTGATATCAATTATTGACCAAAATAATCGTGATTATGATTTTTGCCATAATCGCACAGCCCTAGCCTACTGTATATGTTCTACTGTTTAATGCTGCTTTAATTCTATTTTGAGATGTTTAAATGATAGTCGGGTTTACTTCTACTCTTTAATTTCTACTTGTGTGCAATGCCTTGTTTTGTATGCTGCTGCAACGCAAACATGTCCCAATTTGGGATCAATACAGTACCTCTTATCTATCTTATCTGACAGGCAAGGAAACAGAACAGTCGAAATAATTAAATCAGTACAAAATAATGAAGCTGTACCTTCCTCTGGTTGATGTAAAGAAACTAATAAATATGACGGTGTTTTCCGTGAGCCTTTGTAAATGTAGTTACCGTCTCAAAGGAGGTTATCGTTTCGGGTTTGTTTGGTTTATCGGTCTGTCAGCAGGATTACGTGGGAAAAAAGTCGCCTGATTTTTATTTAAACCTGGTGTTAGGATGGCTAAGGGAGAGTATGATCAAGGTGCCTTGCTATATTCAAATCACAGGAAGCATGACGAGGCTAATATGTGTTAGATAGATAGATAGATAGATCGTACTTTATTGATTTATTGATTACAAAATATACAAGAATAGAAAGAAAAGAAAATAAAATATAAAATATAAAATATACATGTCGAAATAGAAAATATACATGCAGATATTATATATATATATACAAATATATATATATATTGTACAAATTTAAAATACCATTTTAAATGTGGATCTGCAGAGATATCCTGGCCGTCAAATCGTACTCTACTGATTTGGCTTTAAAAATCACAACATGATCGTAGTGATGCATTTTTCAATAATAATGATGATCTGTTGTAATTGGTCAACCGCTTTAAGATGTCCCGCCCCTTTTGTTGCCTTTGCAGACCATTGACATGCACACAAACACCTGTAGAACACAAGGGAAAACCCCCCAAAAAGCAGAACAGGGCCTCTTTAAAGTGTAGTAACTTCACTCTGCTCTGAATTCAGTCTGTCGTCTTCCCCTAACATCTTCTCTCCTCTCCTCTCTGTTCACTCCTCGCTACCTTTTCTCTCTAAACTCCCCCCCCTCACCCTCAGGCTCTGATTCAGTCCTCTGACACCATTGATTTTCCAAAGAGCTATCAAAGTTGTCAAGGCCGAGCAGAAGTGCTGCTGCAGACACAAGTTATGAACCTTATTAAGATGTTTCTGGACGGAGGGCGCCAAGAATAATATGATAGATGATGCACCTCTAACTCTGTTCTTATTATGTGTGTGTTTGCTTTTACTTCATGGTATAGCTGCAACATCATTATCATTATGAGCTCTTTCCAACGTGGGGACAAGTTGAATACACCTTGATGTTGACTGACGACTCGTTTCAGGACAAACCTGTGTGTTTCTGTCACTCTAGTCCGCTGTGTGTGTGTGTGTGTGTGTGTGTGTGTGTGTGTGTGTGTGTGTGTGTGGTGTGTGTGTGTGTGTGTGTGTGTGTTGTGTGTGTGTGTGGTGTGTGTGTTGTGTGTGTGTGTGTGTGTGTGTGTGTGTGTGTGTGTGTGTGTGTGTGTGTGTGTGTGTGTGTGTGTGTGTGTGTGTGTGTGTGTGTGTGTGTGTGTGTGTGTGTGTGTGTGTGTGTGTGTGTGTGTGTGTGTGAGCATTTGATGGATTTAGTGTAGCGACTGCATGCGTTCTCGAGGGCAGGACTGAGCAGAATTGAACTTCCCCTCGCTCGAGATGGAGAGCTCGGGTTATAGGAAAGGTGGCAGTTATTTGTGATTTGTGTGATGTGGTGTGTGTGTGTGTGTGTGTGTGTGTGTGTGTGTGTGTGTGTGTGTGAGGCCATAAGCTGTGACTGCTAAGCCTCTGCATTCATCTGAAGCTGTTTACATTCAATCTGCCTCGACAGCAGACACACACACACACACACACACACACACACACACACACACACACACACAGAGGGGATGAACATGTACTCTGGTTATAAACATCTGACACACCTTTGTGTTTTTACTAGAGCAGATCCAAAGTTTAGTTTTTCAGTAACATTGTAATCCGGCTAATCCAGACAGTATCTGATTTGTTTTATCCTGAGTTCCTCCCCAAGCTTGCACATAATTAGCACTTTATAACAAGTTGTCCACCCTTTTAAGGCAACGTTTGAGTGGGAGAGAAACTTCCTCTGGAGGGAACACAGGGATTTTCGCCTTTGCAGACCATTGACATGCACTAAAACCTACAGGACACTACAGGGAAGAGAACACCCCCATAAAGCAGAACAGGGCCTCTTACGTCAAAGTCAACTAGATTGTCAATCTTTCAGTTTGTGTGTACAGACAGAGAGATCAAAATACCGTTTCCCACAATCCAGAGGAGTAATAAATACAAATATATATAAAAATATGTATAAAAACATGTATATATACACAATCAACAGATACATGTATACATTATGCACACATTGAAGACATATACATAAAAGCACAACAATCAATATACAAAATAACAGTCACTTCAAAATCTGTTTCTGTTGTTTAATAAAATGTTTGCTAAAAAACAGTCATTGTTAACTTTTAATAAGAGAAACAAGAGAAGCTGAAAGCGAGTGAACAGTTTGCTAAAAACAATATAATCTTCTTTAGTTAGCTTTCTTTCAGATGAAACGTCGTGTGTGAGTTGTACGAATAAAACTCCTTGGTAAAAACATGAAGAGCTCTCAGTGGGGGGGTGCTGCTGGATTCAGCTGAAAGGAAGTTCCTTTTGAAGCCCGTCTTTATTCCTGAATGAATGCAGAGTACTGCTTTGATAAGCCTTAATAGTGGAGTAGAATATTTTGTGGAATGCATTCATATCTGTGTCTCGGGTATTAGGATTTATTTCAAAGTGGCGTGCAGACTCCACACTTAGAGAGAACAGCATTATGATCCTGCTGCTGATGAGTGATAGCTTTCTCTCTCTCTCTCTCTCTCTCTCTCTCTCTCTCTCTCTCTCTCTCTCTCCTCTCTCTCTCTCTCTCTCTCTCTCTCTCTCTCTCTCATCCACACACACTCTGGAACACAAGGTTGAACTCTATTAAATAACTTTTCAACACCTTCAGTAACAAAAGAGAGCCGTTTGCTTTCCTCCTCTTCCACTTAGCTTAGTATTCAGTATCAGCTGGATCTGGATTCTGCTCCTGTGTATTTTTCTAAGTGCTAATGCAGACATATTTATAGCCTATAAAGCCTCGGGTGCAGACGAGGCCTCTGGCAGCGGGTACGCAGCAAATGTACATTTTCATAGGTTATTAGGCATTGATTTTGCCCCGGATTAAGAGGAGTCTTAATGCTAAGCAGGAGAAATTGGAAATATGTCTCGATATGCTGGCTGGAGGAAGCTGGAGGGAGTCAAGGCAGGGATGTATATAAGACCACACACACACACACACATGCACACACACACACACACAATCTGCTGCATCCGCAATAACCCCAAAAACCACTCCAAAGCAGTTCAAATCTACCAAGCCATTTTTCAACTATTGTCCACATTAATGCTAATTAATGCAACATATGCAGGTTAGCATCCGGAAGTTTCTATGTGCCATTTTTTATCCTGTACATGTCAGAAATATTCAGCATCCTCAATAACCTCCAAACCATTCCACAATTGTCCAAATCGGCCAAGCCATTGTTTAACTATAGTATGCATGTGCCAAATAATGCAACTTATGCTAATTGTGCAAACTGCCCAACATATGCAGGATAGCATCCGGCAGTTTCTATGTGCTAAACGATAAGATTAGATAAGATAACAAGCACTTTATTGATCCCAATTTCAGAAATGTTTGCGTTGCAGCAGCATAAAAAGACAAGGCGTTGTAAACATGCATATCTAACTTTGGGGTACTCAATATTTCCAGGATCACCACAGGACTCTGTGAGATACACACAGACTAAACCCTGGTTTCTTCACGTCCCTAATCAGATAAGGAGCAGCCTCTCCAATTAGCTCTCCTTATTATTCCAATCTGTCAGATGGAAGGGAGCACAGCAGAGAGAAATCAAACATCCCCAGGCCTCGCACATTTAACACATCCTCCAGGAAACAGGCAGGCGGCGGGCGGACTGGGAAATTAAAGCGGGAGATTTCCAGAGAGGAAAACGCCGGCTGTGTTGTACACCTGCAGCGATCGTACGGCGAGATGCAGATTTGACGGAAACAGTTCGCTTGTTTCATCTTCTCCTCGCTCAGATGCAGAAAAATATCCACAAGCTGGAAGTCAGCCACGAGAAATAATGGAGTCTGAGAGGCTGTTTTATTTCTTCTTTACTACAGTCCACTTGGAGTGCACTCGACTTGCATTTGTGTGCTGGAAACTATCAAACAGATAAGAATTGCACTTTACTTCTTGCCAGTGAGGTATTTACATGCACTAAAACTGTTAGAGAAATCTCACTGTTCCCCGGCTTGAGCTTCAATCTCAGGATCCATGTATCTGTGATCCTCTCCAGAATGGAAGTAGTCATCACATACAGAGCATCAACTAGTTCCTGAACAGTGTCCTTCACATGCTGATATACAAGAGAGGGAGTTACACAGTCACAAGATGGAGGAATACTGGTTCTTGTAGGTTATCATACATCCTGTCATGTACAATACTGACTTTTTCTCTAAATCTGAAAATTCTGACTTTTTCTGAAAATTCTGACTTTTTCTAAAAATGTTGACTTTTTCCTCAAAATTCTGACTTTTCCTCAAAATTCTGACTTTTACTCAAAATTCTGACTTTTACAAAAAAATATGACTTTTTCTCCTCAAAATTGCCTTTTTTCTCAAAATCCTGATTTTTTTCTCTCAAAATCCAAGAATTCTGACTTTTTTCAAAGAATCTAAGAATTCTGACTTTTTTTCTCAAAATCCTGACTTTTTTTCTCAAATATTCTGACTTTTTCTCAAAATCCAACATTTTTAAAAATCGCTCGTCCCCGGCTTGAGCTTCAATCTCAGGATCCATGTATTTGTGATCCTCTCCAGAATGGAAGTAGTCATCACATACAGAGCATCAACTAGTTCCTGAACAGTGTCCTTCACATGCTGATATCCAAGAGAGGGAGTTACACAGTCACAAGATGGAGGAATAGAAAGCAGTATTCAATGTTTACTTCAGATTAGCTCCACGTCAGAAATGAGCATGCTTGTCATATGTCTATCTCCATAGAGGCTGAATCATCATGTTAATCACATAGCTATCATATGCCTCAAACAGTCCTGATGCTCTTCTAGGTAATCATACATCCTGCCATGTACACAGCTACAGTTGGGATACCTTTGTTAGCATGTTACTCTCATGTTGGAAGAGGACATTCAGTATTTTCCCAACACAAAGTACTGAGAAACAAGTGAGGAAAACGTCTGTGAGGTTTCTTGTTTTGTTTACGAATAGAAATACAAACTCATACTCAGACATGGAGAACAAAGGACTACATGCACTATTTATATTCTATTTTATTTGTATTTACTTGCACTATTTTATCTGTTGTATTGTGTTGCTCTGTTGGAGGGGCATCCTGTCATGTACACAGCTACAGTTGGGATACCTTTGTTATCATGTGTACTCTGATATTGGAAGAGGACATTCAGTATGTTCCCAACACAAACTTATAGAACAAACTACAGGAGAGGGAAACCCCAAAAAAGCAGAACAGGGCCTCTTAAATAAAGTGTTTGCTAAATGTTATCTCTGTTAAAAGAGAAACAACAGAAGCTAAAAGAATATCCACAAGCTGGAAGTCGGCCACGGAAATAATGGAGTCTGAGAGGCTGTTTTATTTCTCCTTTACTACAGTCCACTTGAAGTGCATTTGTGTGCTTGAAACTATCAAAAAGATAAGAATTGCACTTTACTTCCTGCCAGTGCTGAGGTCTACTTTTCTTTTCTTTACACGGCGCTCCGAGTGTTCCTTTGCCTCCCAGAGACACTTTGATTTAAGGCTCTTCAGCCATTAAAAGGTGTAAGAAATGTTCTGTCGGGGTCTCGTGTAGCTGGAGAGATTACCATGTCCTCTAACAATGTACGAATTCAGCTCGATCAGAGAATGAAATATGACTCGCAGCGTTGGTTTCGGAGGATAATTGCAGTTTAGATGCTGGATAGGGAATTCTTTAAATGTCTACCACTAATAATACAGCTCCCTAAAAACCCTGAAGGATTTTGTGCTTTCTGAAAGCGCTTAAAAACATATATTCTACTGTAAATGAAAGGTAATTTGTCTGTGAAAATCTGATTGCAGCCATTCACTGTGCAACTTTCAGATTATACATAGTTTTGGGCTACATGGAATTTAGCACATTTGGTTCATTTAATAGTTGCAGGGTAGAGTGCTCTATGCAATATAAATTGATGGCCTGGTGAGAGGAAAATAACATCGTTTTTTCACAGAAAACTATATAGTTGAGGTCGAAATCAGCCAAAAAGTGGTCTACAATCAACACTTCTCATGAAATATAAGATTGAAATAGTATTCCAGATCTTATGCGTGTGTGATTTTTCATTATAAGAGAACTATTCGGCAAATGTTCAGGTTTATATCAGTATGTAGTATCTCTACTTTACAGAGTCCTCTCCTGCTGATGTTCAGGTTTATATCAGTATGTAGTGTCTCTACTTTAAAGAGTCCTCTCCTTCTGATGTTCAGGTGTATATCAGTATGTAGTGTCTCTACTTTAAAGAGTCCTCTCCTTCTGATGTTCATCAGTATGTAGTGTCTCTACTTTAAAGAGTCCTCTCCTTCTGATGTTCAGGTGTATATCAGTATGTAGTGTCTCTACTTTAAAGAGTCCTCTCCTGCTGATGTTCAGGTGTATATCAGTATGTAGTGTCTCTACTTTAAAGAGTCCTCTCCTGCTGATGTTCAGGTAAATGTCAGTTTGTTGTAACAGTGAATCCGACCTTTCCATCACATTAGAGTTTCTCCAGCTGCAAACATGAAGCTATTTAGATGTATTTGTTTTTATTCTAAGAGTTCTTTTGTTTTTGCTTGAATGATTTTCAGAACTCTTGCTGAGACTAAACTGTTATTTGGCTCACTCCTTATTTATTTCAGTATGCTAGTGATTGCTCCAATTAGCGGGCATTTCACGAGAGGATTAGTATTTACATGGGATTATTATTCCTCTGGTGACGGGGCGTTAAGTGATTTCTAAACACACACTCTTACACTGTGCTGACGGCAGGGATTAACAGTGGTGTCATATTGTTCATTAGATCCAGGTTACAGTAATTTATTTTAACAAAGCCTAATCTCCTTCTGCTTCCATGCTTTAACAGGGTTCCTGCTGATCTTTAAAACACGCGTTAAAGCCATTGCAATTAGTAATCTTAAAATAATAAGGCCTTAATTGGGAAGTAGTAAACATAAGTAGGGTTTTATGAATCACTTTTTCTGACGCTGTATTTTTAAATATCAAAATAATTGGTACGTTTTTGTTTTATAAACCAAGTCACTTACATTTAAAGGCAAACAGATCTAGATAGTGGAAATAAATGCATGTAAAATCAAATTAATCCATCCAAAAACTCTTTAATTAAGTATTCAATCTGACTTTTCTTAAACTTTAGAATAACACATGTTATGTTACCAAATATTGAGAGGATAGCATATAAAGACTAGTTAAGCGTCTTTGAGATCCAAAAAAGCGCTACAGTATATACATATCATTTATTATTAAAGTGTTGCATTGTGTTCGAGAAAATGTAGATAGTGTAATCGCAAGATATGTATAGTCACTTGGTTAGAATGTGTTTAGATACTGTAGTATGCACAACAAGTTGGAATTTGATAAATAAACATATTAGGGCTTTTCATACGAAAGTCCATGTTTGGCGGCAGAGAGGGGGATGGTGTGTGTGTGTGTGTGTGTGTGTGTGTGTGTGTGTGTGTGTGTGTGTGTGTGTGTGTGTGTGTGTGTGTGTGTGTGTGTGTGTGTGTGTGGCCTAGCATTACCATCCTTGTGGGGACCTACATCTGTTTACACAGTCGCGTGTGGGGACTCACCTCCCTTATGGGGACATAATGGAGGTCCCCATAAGGGGAATCATTAATTTTAGGGTAAAGACTTGGTTAGGGTTAGGGTAAGGGTTAGGCATGTGTTGGTTATGGTTAAGGTTAGGATAAGTCTCCAGGAAATGCATGTAAGTCAATGTAATGTCCCCTGAAGTGATGTATACATGGTGTGTGTGTGTGTGTGTGTGTGTGTGTGTGTGTGTGTGTGTGTGTGTGTGTGTGTGTGTGTGTGTGTGTGTGTGTGTGTGTGTGTGTGTGTGTGTGTGTGTGTGTGTGTGTGTGTGTGTGTGTGTTTATGTGTGTGAGCTGCATGTTTTTTAGCATGTGCAGCTGTTTGCCCCACATCTGTGTGTGTGTCTGAAGGTCACATCAAACAGTCAATAACTTGTGATGCTGGTCAGTTTCAGCCTGAAGGGTTGAAACTGACCAGCATCACATGATTGTTTGAAATTAGTGCTGGCATGCAGAAAAGACCCTTTAAATCCAACACTTTCCATATTTCTCTTCTCATATCTTGCAAAGTTCTCCGTCTTCTTCCGCCGTCAGTCTTTTAAACCGGAGATTTATTTCACATTACTCTTGAATAAATATTGTTTCTGAGTGTCGGAGCGCCGCAATATCAACCTTATTGAATAATAAATTATCCTCTGTGTGAAATGCCTTCAGGTTAATAGACGTTCAATGAATAAATAAAGGGGGGAACTCAACAGTGAGTTAGAAAACAGGAAAGGCAGCTTTTTAATGATTATTTTCCTGCAAATGAATGAATTCTTTTGTGTGCTCAGATTGCAGCTGAGTGTTGCCTCAGATTCTAATTAATGCTCCACTTTAATATGGATGCTGGTTGAGCCATATTGTGCTGGCAGCGGTTAAAAGGGAATTAATTCAGCGCTCCGACATTGTCTCTTTTAATTGAATAAATAAAGTCGTTTCTTGCTCCAATAGATCCCTTTTCTAAGAAACGTTATTTCGATAACAAAAGGTTAACATTGATTAGCATTCTTGAATAAATAGCTTGGAGATAAATGGATGTGAAAGAGCTCTTGGTTTCCTTGGTTTGCTTTGTGTCCTCACAATGAATCAGCTTCATCTTTTATTGTGTACTTAAAGAAACTGAACAGATTCATATTTGTTTACATTTGTTTGTCTGGAACGTTGCTAACCAGCAAACATTATCTATCTATGTAACAAGCATAGCATATCCATCTATCTCTCTCTCTATCCATCCATCTATCCATATATCTATCTATCTATCTATCTATCTATCTATCTATCTATCTATCTATCTATCTATCTATCTATCTATCTATCTATCTATCTATCTATCTATCTATCTATCTATCTATCTATCTATCACTATCTATTTATCCTTGTCTATCTATCTACCTAGTTACCTAGCCGTTACTAGCATCGGTACATTTGTTGTAATTAAAATGTTTTTAGGCACTGAGAGTAATTATAAACACATGATTGACTTGTTTGTTCACAGCTCCAAACATCGCTATGAATTCTTAAATATCCGTTATTTTTGATAAAGTGATCACATATGTAGGACCCAAAATAGTTACATTCTCGCCTTTTAATACTGTTTTAACTTAGCAGTTAATTTAAAAGCTTAAAAACAGTTGATTTGGCATGTAAAGGTTGGTGAAGATGGCGACACTATGCAAAGTAACAGCAATTACGCTTTCCCGGAAGTGCCAAGACAGCCTATAAATAAATATATAAATAAATAAACTCCCCCCCCCGTGCTTTCCTCTGAGTCTCGTTCTTTGTCTCACTCTGGCCCACTTCTGGGGCATTTAGCAGATCCTAAATCTAAACAGTTCACCAGGAAACGCCTCCATTCCTCCATCTCTCACCTTCAGCCTTCTTGTTCACGAGGCTTCTTCAGACACATCAAACTCCCAGCGGGGGGGGGATACAGTTCCAGCGTTTAGACAGATTGAAAATCATATTTCACCGCTGGAAGCCGTGTCAGGGAATGTTATATCTGCGGATCAAGAGCAGCGCTCCCTTTACAAATGGTCAGGGGAAACATATTATTTAAGTGCTACCCAGTTCTGCTGAAGTGCAGCGATAAGTCACGAGACTCAGCTCCTCTTCATCACTTCTGCTTTCCCTCTCGTGCTTCAACAAGTCTGCAGTCTGTCTTCTGGCTGATCAAAAACACTTGTTTCTCTTTCTGCAGATAGTCGAACATGCGTGGGTGTTTTCGGGGGCGTTTGTTTTTGACGTGTTTGACAAGTTGGACGATGTTTGGTTGTGATTTTAAAGATGTTGAATCATCTGCAAACTTCTGCAGTCTATGGATATACCTCTTCTGTGTGTAGTTAGTCGAGACGTTTACCTCTGTCTGTATCTCTGCAGTCCTTTAATCCAAGCTGAAGACATATTTTTAAAATGTCTTGCAAAATAATACGTGTCCATTTTCTGAATTGTTTTGTTTTTTCCTCTTAATTCTCAAAGGATTTGTTTCCTTTTCTTTACACACATGAATAAGTGCATTTAACCATGAGGATACCAACTCAACACAGCAAGAATCCAGCAAGTACGTTCACTTTTAATAAGTGCTACAGCATTAGCTTTGAACAGGCCAATCATTTCTTAGCGCTACGTAGAGAAGTGAGATGTGGACTTTCTTCTGTCCTGATATCAATGCGGGCCACTTCCACCTTTCTTGAGCCAGGATATCGAACAGACATGTTTTTGTTGAAGGTTAACTCTCCAGATTAAAGGGTTTGTAGCTAATACAACAAAAATACCCTATTGAACGCTCCAAATACGGCTTTTTTTAACGTTTTTTTCCACATTTACAGTCAAGGTTTGGCATGAGGCCACGAAAAGTACTTGGTTTAGGTTACACATCGATCGCCTTCATGGTTTCAAGATTGGTCTAAACTAGGAGACAAAACATATGTTCTTGCAGTTGAAGTCAGATGCCAGATTGTCCATCACTACTACCTCTTAAAGATCTGTTACTGCTGTATAATTAAGCAATAGCTCACGACAGGCCGTGGTATATGGCCATTATATCACAGTTAAGGGGCGTGGTTCGGCCCGACGCGAAGCGGTAAGACCCCCCCCCCGGAGGTCGAAGTTAATCTTAAATGTTTTTGCGGACCTTTTTGATTACAGATTTGAAAACATCGTTGCTTGCTTTAAAAGTAGCACAATTCATTATGTCAACCCTTGGAAAGTATCTAGATATCCCTGCCCTAATGCCAAAGGAACTGCACACTGAATATGTTTTTGCTGTTTGATGTCTATGTCTGCAAGCAGTTTGCTTTTCAGCCCAACTGTATACTGTTTTTCTCAGACGCGGAGGGATACTGACTTGTTGTGAAAAGTAACTTACAATTCTACCCGTGGTATACGCTCAGTATACCACGGCTAAGAACCAATCAGATTGCTTGATTTGACTTGTCCGTTTTATAAGGTCATGCTAACGTCATGCTAACGTCATGCTAACGACATGCTTAACATGATCCTGCTCAGGCTTTACATTTGGTAAATGTCTTTCTAGACAGGACTCTAAAATCCTGATTTACATTCAATCCAAACCAATCTACAAGAGTGGATTGGATTGAGTGCATAAATCACCTTTAACATATATTATATTATTCTTTAGGGAAGAAAGTTATTTGAACAAACGTTTGTTAACAAGCCGGCTATTGATAGTAAAACAACCAAGCTAAACGTACTGATTCTGATTTTAGGTTGATGAAATGTGGCGGGAAATGTTTTGAATGCAAAGAACATTACAAATTGTATGAGAGCAAATATGAGACTATCCACAGACTACATGTTTGTGTGGGTTCTGGTGTTGTAGCATCTCTTGACTGAGGATACAAAACGTTTGTTAGGATCCTCTCTAAGGAAATCAATCCAGTCCCTCTGAGGAAACAGACAGTTGGTCCTCAGTCTGCCAGCTCATAGCTCACAGAATGAGTTTAGATGAGAAAGGAAAATACTTCCTAACATCTCTAGCACCTGACGAATGGGCGCTCAAGCAAAACACCGAGACCCCCCCCCCCCTCTCTCTCCACAGTGTTTATCTTTGCCATCATCTTTACAACCTGGGAACATCAACACTTCCTCACTGACGTCTGGACTGTGTGCAGGAGATGGAGGAGAGGGAATGTGTTGTTAGTTCAGATCAATAGACGGAGCAGAGCCTAAAGTTTGGGGATTTCTAGATGTTGTATTTGGGAACATACTTCCCACATTGGTAATTTACCTTAATTTAAAGAGGCCCTATTACGTTTTGTTCCCTTTCCTGAAGGCAGTATGAGAGCTTTTTGAACATTAAAGCACATGTCCCAGTAGAGACACTAAATACTGATATACACCTGAACATCACCAGGAGAGGACTCTTTAAAGTAGAGACACTACATACTGATATACACCTGAACATCACCAGGAGAGGACTCTTTAAAGTAGAGACACTACATACTGATATACACCTGAACATCACCAGGAGAGGACTCTTTAAAGTAGAGACACTACATACTGATATACACCTGAACATCAGCAGGAGAGGACTCTTTAAAGTAGAGACACTACATACTGATATACACCTGAACATCAGCAGGAGAGGACTCTTTAAAGTAGAGACACTACATACTGATATATACCTGGACATCAGCAGGAGAGGACTCTTTAAAGTAGAGACACTACATACTGATATACACCTGAACATCAGCAGGAGAGGACTCTTTAAAGTAGAGACACTACATACTGATATATACCTGGACATCAGCAGGAGAGGACTCTTTAAAGTAGAGACACTACATACTGATATACACCTGAACATCAGCAGGAGAGGACTCTTTAAAGTAGAGACACTACATACTGATATACACCTGAACATCACCAGGAGAGGACTCTTTAAAGTAGAGACACTACATACTGATATACACCTGAACATCAGCAGGAGAGGACTCTTTAAAGTAGAGACACTACATACTGATATACACCTGAACATCAGCAGGAGAGGACTCTTTAAAGTAGAGACACTACATACTGATATACACCTAAAAATGAGCCTAATATGTCCAGTTTCAACCATTATTCAGACTACACTGGATCAGAAGGGGTTAAAATCACTTCCTTTAAAACATATTTCCCGTTGTACACGAGGCAAGTTAGATTGTGGTCTTTATTTTCACTTAAAGTCATTTTGTTGACTTAGATTTGAGATATTTTTTCCTTATTCAGATTTGTATTAGCTTCCTTTAAGTGTGTGCTTGGGTTCATTTCATTAAATGAATATAAGCAACTTACACAATCAAATAAGCTAAGTTTGCATGTTCAATGAGTAAAAAGTAAATAATCAAATACGCGTTTCTTCAGCATCTTTTTCAAGGCAAGGCAAGGCAGGTGTATTTATATAACACCTTTCAACACAAGGCAATTCAAAGTGCTTTACAAAAATGAAAGACATTAAGAGCAGCAGAAACATATTATAAAATGGCATTTTAAAAACACTTTTCAAGCTTCGTTCTGTCTGTCTTTTCTCTCCTAACTGTATGGAGGTGTCGCTGACTAACAGCCCTGAACAATAACAAGGTAGCAGTGAAAACACGGCGGTACTAATAGAGATGTCTCTCTGCTGACAGAAGGAAGCAGTCTCTCTGTTATCTGGAGGTTTCTGGAGGTCAGAGGTCACGGCAGGTTCACAGTGCGGTCGCTCCTCCATCCTCTCACATTTGTTAAGACAGAGTTATTCAAACACTGTCAGAGGTGAAGCTGATGGATGAGATAGCAGGGTTTACGTGTGTGTGTGTGTGTGTGTGTGTGTGTGTGTGTGTGTGTGTGTGTGTGTGTGTGTGTGTGTGTGTGTGTGTGTGTGTGTGTGTGTGTGTGTGTGTGTGTGTGTGTGTGTGTGTGTGTGTGTGTGTGTGTGTGTGTGTGTGTGTGTGTGTGTGTGTGTGTGTGTGTGTGTGTGTGTGTGTGTGTGTGTGTGTGTGCGTGTGTGTGTGTGAGAGAGAGAATGCTCCCTCCTGTATGTGTGTGTGTTGGATTGTCTGCCTATAAATGGATAGGGATCAGTTGTGTGTGTGTGTGTGTGTGTGTGTGTGTGTGTGTGTGTGTGTGTGTGTGTGTGTGTGTGTGTGTGTGTGTGTGTGTGTGTGTGTGTGTGTGTGTGTGTGTGTGTGTGTGTGTGTGTGTGTGTGTGTGTGTGTGTGTGTGTGTGTGTGTGTGTGTGTGTGTGCGCGTGCGTGCGTGCGTGCGTGCGTGCGTGCGTGCGTGCGTGCGTGCGTGCGTGTTCATGCTCCCTCCTGTACTGTATGTGTGTGTGTTGGATTGTCTGCCTATAAACATATAAGGATCAGTAGTGACAGTGTGCGTGCGTGCGTGCGTGCGTGCGTGCGTGCGTGCGTGCGCGTGCGTGCGTCTGCAGAGTGTCACTTGCTGCTCTGTGTAACGTGTCACTTGACCGCCGTTTCCTCTCCATCATAACAAAGTCCTCCTAATGGACACGAGACATTTGTTATTCAGGGACAGGGAGCTTAATGAAAGGGCTTTGTGGTTCATATACAGGTGACATATATAACGAGTTATGGAAGAGGATTAGGGACATTGTTGGGGCGGCTCTGACTAAAAGTGAATTTTGACAAAAAGTCCGACTTTTTATATCTCATAATTTTGACTTTTTCTCTTTTTTATACTGAAAGAAAATCTGAATAAAGTCAAAATCCTCTGAAAGAAAATCTGAATCCTGACTTTTTTCTCATAATTCTGAACTCATTCATAGAACAAAACAAAAACATGTATAACACTTATCCCAGAATTCCACCTTTTGTTTTCAGTATAATAAAAGTCAGAGTTATAAATTCTGAGTCTCTTCTGACTTTCCCACACGGATGACTTGTATATCTCCCAACATCTTGAAAGGTCAGCAAACTGCTCTCGTGTTTTTTTTTTACATAAGCACAATGTCTTAAAATGCAAATGACAATGTGATGTTTCGAGGAAGGAAGCAGTGGGAAGAGATGTTGTTGTTGACGTTGTTGTGTTGTGGCTGGTGGGCGACTGCACATCTGTCTGCAGCTCCTCTGAATCAGGGTCATGCAAAGAAACCCTCAACTTTTAGTGAAGTTTTTCTCATAAAGTTATCCTCGTTGCAATTCACCAAGCATCAACCAAAGTTTTAGTAACAAAATCCTCAGACTTTACACCTACCTAAACCACAAGCACTTAAACACGCATGGACTTCATTTAATATCCAACACACTGTTCGCACATTATTCATCTATTCAAGATCATACATGAACATCATTCTACATACAACAAAGACATACAAAGCACTACATAAAGTAGATCCAGAAAGAAAGAGAAATACATTTTGATACTTCAGATTAAATATTTTTTAAACATCAAATTAGTTTTGATTGCCTTCCTATTGCTAATGTTTTTAATAGTGCTAATGTATTGTTTAAATTCTTGATAGATATGTTCAAAAATGTGGTTTGTAGTCAGCCGTCTTCCACTCTTCGTATGGCAAACAGGTGAAATTGGGGTCATGTGATGTGACTGATTTATATGTCAGATCCACACCTGGCAGCTCTCTGTCTAATCGATGACTAAAAAGCACCGCAGTGCTGACAAAGTTTGACACTCGCAGTTTATCTGTGTGAGCGTGTGTGTGTGTGTGTGTGTCTGAGTAACACAATCAATTATTAATTGTTTCAGTAATGGGCCCAGAGCCTCTGGAACGGCTCCATGTGTCCCTGATTAAAACAACCTCAGCACTCCGTACACTTTCCCCCGAATATTAGAGCGGGATAAATGCAGAGAATCAGCCCTGATGAAGAAGAATCAGGGAGGGACAACAGGGGGAGAGGAAGGAGAGACTACAATGTGAGGAAGGGGTTGTGAAGCAATGGAGACAAAACTCAGAGAGACACTTGATGGCAAACACTGATGGTTTATTGGGAGCTTCGGCCAGAGAATTGACAAGACATGAGCTGAAGATCTCTACCCCAGACCCCAGATGTATTTAGCTATAGTTCTGAGAGAATAATCAACATTGTGCATTGTTGACGAAATTCCAGACATAAACAACCTGTGTACAGTGTTACGTTGATTTGTTTGTCTTTCTCGGTCCACGCACTATACGCATTTCAGTGGTTTTGTGTTCGAAAATAAATGCAACCAATCAGATATGTTTCTGGGTCTCTGGTAGAATATCCTTCAACCAAGGTATTCTATATCCTTGATAGAATGCCCTGGCCGTTGCACTGAATGAGAGCGTACGTTTGGACTGACAGTTTGATCAACCAATCATATATTAATTTGTAGCCAATGGGCGTGTTCTTTCAGAGTTTCCCTCGGTTCCAGGTGCTCTAGAAGGCCCGGTAGTTCACTGGCTCGAGACAGAGGATCCAGATGAATGCGACGAAGCAATTCATTTGAAGTTTTATTGTTTTTAACGTTGAAATGGCAACAGGTGAAGATGTTGTTGCGGAATGGTTGTCAGTACCCTTTTCAAGACGACAATTCAATGAAAAGACGGACATTATAATGGCGGGGGGTGTCTACAGAAGGTCCAGTTGTGATAGACACGGTTAGCCACTGATACAAACATAATAAACATTAAAATACATATCATCACTCAAGCACCGTTTGAACAAACACAGACCCACATACTGACAATGGCGACCTGTTGCCCAACCCTCATGGCCAACATTTAAAAAGTACATTACATTAGATTTGAGTGTCAAGAAGCTCAATGGACAGAGGAAGGAATGAGTGCTTATAGCGGTTCAGCCTGATATAGGGATGTGGGTGGGATCAGACACAATTGTTTGAGCCTGTCTAATAATGGACTGCTCATATATGTTTTGGAGTGATGGATGTTTTTTGACCCCCATAATGTTCATAGCAGTCTGTACCAGGTGAGCGATCTGTGACTTTTACTGGACTGTCAAGTTAAAACTGGGTCAAAGGTATGGGCCTAGGAACATACTTCCCCAACAGGAGTGGCTGGGGAGCATTTAGCAAGAGGAGCTAAAGAGAGTGAGACAGCGTGAAAAATAGAGAATTAACAACCAGCGGAGGTGACGGCTCCATCGGAGGCTCTCCGGGCGCTCAGGAAATGGAGAGGAGAGTGTTGAGTCCTGCTTAATAATCTCCAGCGCTGTTCTGAAGCTCCTGATTAGCGGTTAGAGATTGACTCTGGGCGAAGTGTGGGCTGATGAATACAATTCCCCCCCAACGAGGCCTCGGAGGGGTTTGTGGAGCGAGGGAATGTAACGGCAGGTAATCAGACGGTTTACCAGCAGAACTGCCTCTTAATGTGGAGAAGATCTCACTTTACGCTGTTTCCTTCAGACAGAGAGGCTGCTGGGACATCAGCATTTACACACATACACACATGCTGGATCTGTTAAAGCCGTTTAATTGCATCACTGACTGCTGCAGCCAGTGAGATGTTATAATATATATTAACACATTTAAAGATCTCTCTCTTTTGTCCTTTTTTTCTGTCTCTTTCTGTCCCTGTCTCTTTCTCCAGTAATGGAGGCTGAGGTTAAAGAGACACTAGATTCAGTTTCCTTTTTAGCCCTAAGACATGTTCCTCTAATGTTCAGGTTCATATTAATATGTTGTGTCTCTACTAGGGATGGGTATCAAGAACCGGTACTAAGTCGGTAGCCGATTGGACGGTATCGGTATACCGTTAAGCCGCTGGACAAACGGTGCTGCTATCGGTACATGAATTACGCTACTTCCTTAGTTTAAACAATTCTGGTTGGTTGGGAACCCTCATCCCGTGTGACGTATCCGGTTTGAGTACCACTCTGATTGGCCACTGTGAATGCCACTCGTCATCTCTCCTAACAGCGCTCTTATTATTGTGAGACTCCCGGGGGCAGACCATAGCAGGGGCAGACGGGGCAGACGCAACATCTTGCAAGAAACAGCTTCTCAAGGCTTCTTAACATTTAGCAACCTATTAATGATGCATACCCACTTAAGGGGAAGAACCTCAGCTAACAGACGATATTTAACCATTTGACCTACACGGAACAGACGTCCAACACCAAGAGTCTAAATCAACACTTAGCGAAACGGGCTAACGGGGCTAACGGGGCTAACGGGGCTAACGGGGCTAACGGGGCTAACGGGGCTAACGGGGCTAACGGCTACTTTACCACATAACTGGCAAAAGCGATCTTTTCTACGTCATGTTTTCTGCACAAACAACATATCACATGAAAGCTGAGATTCCACAGATTCCATAGGTATACGTCTCATCACTGCATGACCTAAACTCACTGAACTAGCAGCCAGGAAAGAGCAAGAAAACAACTTCACTTTACGTATAGCCATGATGATAATTATGTCTTACCTTTGCTGTTTTGTGATCAATAGTTTTGTTCAAGGGCATAAAAACAGTTAATCCGATGTCTCTGTAACTTTAAAATGATTACTGATAATCCATCATTACAATTATAAATAATAAACGCAATAAACGGATTATAATGGTTAGCCGACCGCAGCTTCCGGTTTAGGAGGTGCGCACGCAGCGTCTCGTTTGAACTGAATAATGGTCATGTTTACATGGATTTATGAACTGCCCCTAATAACCGCCCCCCGTCCAGAGACACACTGTCAAACACACTCAGACCTGCTTGGTATGACATTGAAAAAGTTACATTAAATAATAAATAAAAATAAATTACAATAAAATGACTGTTGTTTAATCTGCACATCTTGTAATCATGTCTATAATTTTCAGCACCAAATTATTGAAAAGTATCGATAAGAGTATAGAAAAATACCGGTATCGATAAGCAGTATCGGTATTGATAAAATCCTAACGATACCCATCCCTAGTCTCTACTGGGACATGTCTCCATGCTTTAATGTTCAAAAAGCTCTGTATTTTCCTCATACTACCTGTGCTGCAGCACCTCTGTTCACCCTCTGTCTGAAACCAGAGCCCAGTCTGCTCTGATTGGTTAGCTGGCCGGCTCTATTGTGATTGGTCAACCAGCTTATACTGTAGATGTCCCGCCCCTTAGCCTATCACGTACAATGTGTTGCAGCGCTAGCCAATAGGAGCCAGTTATTTGTGTCCTTTGGGTGCTTTTTAGAAGAACAAACCTTTCTTTATTCAAAGTTACATTGAAATTAGTGCCAAAACCACTTGATTATAAGGTTGTTTCTTTATTGTTGTATATTCTCATTTCTTTGTATCAACATGTAAGGGTTGGTTTGGTGATAAATCCCTCTTTGTTTTGAGTGACAGCTCCTCTCTGCTTAATCCAGTGTGTTACCTAAATCCAGTGTGTGTGTGTGTGTGTGTGTGTGTGTGTGTGTGTGTGTGTGTGTGTGTGTGTGTGTGTGTGTGTGTGTGTGTGTGTGTGTGTGTGTGTGTGTGTGTGTGTGTGTGTGTGTGTGTGTGTGTGTGTGTGTGTGTGTGTGTGTGTGTGTGTGTGTGTGTGTGTGATGTCCAGATGCCTGCCTGTGGTTTATGGATATTCATTACACAACCATTACAGCAGAGGTTACACGGGACGGGCGGGATGTTTTATCTGCTAATGCATAAAACAAAATCTCTCTCTCTCTCTCTCTCTCTCTCTCTCTCTCTCACACACAAACACACACACACACACACACACACACACACACACACACACACACACGTCCATATCTGTTGACATCTGAGGAATGAAAGCATCCATCATCCAGATCGAAGCGAGAGTGTGTGTGAGATGATGAGAAACACACTCCTATCAGCAACACATCACTAAAGAACACTGGCTTGTAATTGAGCTTTATTAAAATGGGAGTGTGTGCAGAGCGGATAGATGGCATGACTGTGGGGAGTTTCATTCAACAGCCATTTCGCTTTGTTTCCCCTCAACGTCACATCGATCTCATATTCCTCAGCTGATCAATGGCATCGAGCGGCCGGCTGATTGCATCATGTGACCCTAACTCAAACTATTGGTGTATTCCAGAGATGGCAAAAGTAAATAATGACTCTAAATAATAATGACCACGCCACCAAACACACATTCAAACTAAAGGAACCAGCCTGTTTGGAAAATGTAAGAAGTACAAAGTACAGGTATTTGGGTTCAACATGTAAGAAGTACAAAGTACAGGTATTTGGGTTCAACATGTAAGAAGTAGAAAGTACAAGTATTTGTGTTCAACATGTAAGAAGTAGAAAGTACAGGTATTTGAGTTCAACATGTAAGAAGTAGAAAGTACAGGTATTTGTGTTCAACATGTAAGAAGTAGAAAGTACAGGTATTTGGGTTCAACATGTAAGAAGTAGAAAGTACAAGTATTTGTGTTCAACATGTAAGAAGTAGAAAGTACAGGTATTTGTGTTCAAAATGTGAGAAGTAGAAAGTACAGGTATTTGTGTTCAACATGTAAGAAGTAGAAAGTACAGGTATTTGTGTTCAACATGTGAGAAGTAGAAAGTACAGGTATTTGTGTTCAACATGTGAGAAGTAGAAAGTACAGGTATTTGTGTTCAAAATGTGAGAAGTAGAAAGTACAGGTATTTGTGTTCAAAGTGTGAGAAGTAGAAAGTACAAGTATTTGTGTTCAACATGTAAGAAGTAGAAAGTACAGGTATTTGTGTTCAAAATGTGAGAAGTAGAAAGTACAGGTATTTGTGTTCAAAATGTAAGAAGTAGAAAGTACAGGTATTTGTGTTCAACATGTAAGAAGTAGAAAGTACAGGTATTTGTGTTCAACATGTAAGAAGTAGAAAGAACAGGTATTTGTGTTCAAAATGTAAGAAGTCAAAGGAAAAAGTCCTCAGAAAAATAAGTAGTGGAGTAAAGTACTGATACCAGAACAATGTACTTAAGTACAGTAACGAAGTATTTGTACTCCACTACTTCCCGCCTCACTCCATTAAAACACAACGGAATAAAAGTCATCTTCGAACGCTTGGATATCGATCATTGGGCAGCTTGTTACAGCCGTTATGGCAATATCAATACGAGGAGATATTGGATTAGGGAGCATCATAAATTCAGTGGAAATTGGTGTTACTCATTATTATCTCAAGATGATATTGAAGGGAGAGCAGACACAGCTTTGGGAGACAACACAGTTTCTTTAAAAGTGGATATAAAACGGTTTCAGGAATTTAATAATGTCGATGTTTGGGTCTTAAATGCTCCTCCTAAAGTCGTGTCGGTGTCCAACACGGCATAAAAAAGCAAACTAAATAAGCAATATGGACGTTAGTTGAAGCCCAACCACTTACATTTTGGTTTCTTAAAAACGAGGTATTTCTTTATAACAACTATTAAGGTATAATTATAAGGATTACCATTCTTGTTGAGTTTGTTTAGCCCAGCCGTAGAAACTGACAGTTTACATTTTTGGTGATTTAATCTTCTGCACACACCATTAAAACATGAATGAAGAAAAGTTTGATCCATATTACAGCAGATATATACGAATATCAATATGATGAGATATAATGCATTGAATTAGGTAGCCACAAAAATGTGTATATAGATGGGAATTGGCTTTCTGCATTATTATTATATTATTTATTATTAAGAAAACCATTGAAAGCAGAGATAAAACTGTATCTGGAAATGAATAATGAAGTTGTGTCCGTGTCCAAAATGGCATAAAAATACAAACAAAATTAGCAATATGGACGTTAGATGAAGCTAAGGAATATAGGGCACATTAATTATGTGTACAGAGACACAGTTTCTTAAACACTAGGTCTTTCAAATACACTATTGTTTAGGTCTACCATTCTTGCTGAGTTGGTTTTACACGCTGTATTATTTGTGTCTATGTATCTCCTTGAAATAAGGAAAGAGAGGTTAGCCACGGGGAAGGTCTCCGGATCACAATCAGCGCCCAGGATTCAGTTAGTTGTTCTTTTTGTTTTGGATAAAAACCTTGAGAGCAGCATAACTCTGAATGGAAAACAGAGATAAATCTGTTTCAGGAAATGAATAACGAAGTCGTGTCGGTGTCCAACACGGCCACAAATGGCATGAAAAAGCAATATGGACGTTAGATGAAGCCAAGGAATGTGGAGCACATTAATTATGTGTACAGAGACACTGTTTTTTAAAAACTAGGTATTTCAAATACATTATCTTTTAGGTCTACAGTTGGTTTAACACGCTGTATTATTTTCGTGTATTTATCTCCTTGTTTGGAGGAATTTATAAATGAGTCTGAGGTAGTTTGAGTGCAGAGGATGCTCGTGTTCAGGAGATAAACTCAGGACATGATGAGTCTCAGGGGCGAAATGAACTAATCTGCTCTAATACACACACACACACACACACACACACACACACACACACACACACACACACACACACACACACACACACTCACTCATTACACCCCCAGCGTTCCACCAGAGTCACTTCATTACCGTCAGAGCTATATGCAAAGACTCCAGTTAGAGGAATGATTAGAGGGAGTAATGGAAATAAGGAAAGAGAGGGTTAGCCTCGGGAAAAGGCTCCGGATTACAATCAGCGCCCAGGATTCACTTCCTCTTTTTGTTTCAGATTCAAACCTTGAGAGCAGCTTAACACTGAGGCTGTTGTCAGGTAGAAGTTAAAACCCTCTGGTCAAATGTTTGAAAGAACAATGACCTCAAACCCGAATACTGACTAAAAACTGTAAATACGAAGAGTGAAAACCTGTGCAAAAGCTGGTGTGACCTACAAATTCAAACGTCATTGTGTTACTGTACGCTGTATTTAGGTGTCACTATTACTGGCTTATTCAACACAATCTAATAAAAGAATCATGTGAAGGTACTATTTGCCCAAGCTGAAAACTCAATCACCATGAACTACATCAGCAGGAGAGGACTCTTTAAAGTAGAGACACTACATACTGATATACACCTGAACATCAGCAGGAGAGGACTCTTTAAAGTAGAGACACTACATACTGATATACACCTGAACATCAGCAGGAGAGGACTCTTTAAAGTAGAGACACTACATACTGATATACACCTGAACATCAGCAGGAGAGGGACTCTTTAAAGTAGAGACACTACATACTGATATACACCTGAACATCAGCAGGAGAGGACTCTTTAAAGTAGAGACACTACATACTGATATACACCTGAACATCAGCAGGAGAGGACTCTTTAAAGTAGAGACACTACATACTGATATACACCTGAACATCAGCAGGAGAGGACTCTTTAAAGTAGAGACACTACATACTGATATACACCTGAACATCAGCAGGAGAGGACTCTTTAAAGTAGAGACACAACATACTGATATACACCTGAACATCAGCAGGAGAGGACTCTTTAAAGTAGAGACACTACATACTGATATACACCTGAACGTCAGCAGGAGAGGACTCTTTAAAGTAGAGACACAACATACTGATATACACCTGAACGTCAGCAGGAGAGGACTCTTTAAAGTAGAGACACAACATACTGATATACACCTGAACGTCAGCAGGAGAGGACTCTTTAAAGTAGAGACACTACATACTGATATACACCTGAACGTCAGCAGGAGAGGACTCTTTAAAGTAGAGACACAACATACTGATATACACCTGAACGTCAGCAGGAGAGGACTCTTTAAAGTAAAGACACTACATACTGATATACACCTGAACATCAGCAGGAGAGGACTCTTTAAAGTAGAGACACAACATACTGATATACAACCTGAACATCAGCAGGAGAGGACTCTTAAAGTAGAGACACTACATACTGATATACACCTGAACATCAGCAGAAGAGGA
>NW_022987664.1:568179-595679 GCF_902827165.1 Trematomus bernacchii | reverse complement strand
AGGGTTGTATGTTTCCACTTGTGTCACTTGTTCATATGGTTGGGAGGGTTATAATTAGTAGTTACCTGGAAAACAATGTAATCCCTAATCTGAGTATCATAATATCAAAGTAATGTAACCTGATTCCTTTCCCTTTCTTTTGGATGACGTCAATATCAAATGCAATGCAGATAAACACAAGATAAAGGAAATATCAATATGATGTTTTTTACTTAAAGTGGACCTGTCATGCTATATTTGAATAATATAGTGTAGGACCATACCTATATAAGGCATATTTATACTTTTTTTTATTCAAAATACCAAACAGATCATGCATTTTAGCCATGCTTCATTTTGCTCAATTTGAAATGTTTTGGCTCTGTTTTTGCAAGGGCAGATTCTGTGAGAACAGCACCACCTACAGGCCTGGCATATGTACTACAGCGTCTCCAGCGCTTTCGAACGGCAATGGCCGTGGCTGTCTCCTCCTGATTGGTGGAGTTGGCCCAATAGCCGTAGCGCCACCGTCCTGACGTCAGGACAGTGTTCAAATCTGGATCAGTTTTTATCAGATCCGTTGCAGCCTCTTTTTTAGAGATTTGGGTATGGAGGAAAATAGAGAGGGTTGTGTTTTCTGACACTTGGTGAGTTCCCTGGAACACCGGGGACACATATTCATGTAGAAAAGATGTACAAAAGTGCATTTTGCATGATAGGTCCCCTTTAAGTGTTTCATGTAAGACAACAGAACAACGTGACATCAGAAAAGAAAGATATTTAGGATCAGTAATGATTTTATTGATAGTAAAACCTGCGTTTCATGAAGCAGATTCAGCCAACACACCAACACTGAAACACATGAGCACTGACTAGAGTTTAAAAAGCAGGAATAAAATCTGAGCTGACTGAAAATGCTCGAAATTTTGAAACAAGTGAGAATTTTGGAAAAGAAGTTAGAAATATGTAAGAAGTAAGGAATTTGAAAAATGTAAGGTTTTTTCTAAATAATTTGATTTTGTAAAAAAAAGAGAATTTTGAAAAAAGTCCGAATTTGGAGAGAAATTGTGAGATTTTATAAAAAAATATCAAAAGAAAAAAAAAATCTGGATTCTGATCATATTTGAAAGAAGATGATTAGGGCCACGTGTAAAAAAAGTACACACACTTAAAGTACAGCTGACAGCGAAGAGAGAACATCTGATCCTTTAACAACAAACACTGTATAATCTTTTTTAGGTTTTCAGTAATCCTGCAAGTAATCCACAATTTTTAGACAAGCAACAGTAATATGATTACATCGTTTTGTATGCAACTGAAAGGGAACACAGTTACCTTTCTTTGTATCCTGATTACATAACCGAGTTACATGTAATCCATTACTCCACAAGCCTGATTAAAAGAGGAATCTTGCAAACCTGCAGGATCTCGACTCCCATCTGGGGATTCGCTGTATTGCTCCTTTGTGGGCGATGTTCCAACTCAATGAGCCGCACTGCCTTATGGGAATATTGGATTTTGAAGTTGTTGTTTTGTTCTCCCATTAATGTGAGGCAGTACCTCGCTTTGTCAGGTACTGGAGAGGCCAGGTTATTAAAAAAAGCAGAGATCCTGCCTCGCTGATTTATCCATAAGCATATACCCATAACATGTACCAGGATATGATTTATATATTGTTCAATCCATCGGGAAAAACTGAATCTAAGGCCTACTCACAATACTTGGAGTTTTGTCACAATGCAGTTTGGAAAAAGGTGGAAGACTTCAGAGTCACTACTTCGATTTATATACACAGTTCACATGAAAATACACGTATTTTATTATAATATAAAACAGAAAATAGCATGAAACTTCCATATGTAAGAGGCTGAAACCAGCGTGCTGTTGCATCCCGAGTCCTTACTTTGTAAATTAGATGGTGCTATGTCCTTAGACTGAATGTATGATCTTATTTTGTTGCAGCATATGAGCTGGTCTGTAAGAATAACTCGATAGAAATCGTGTTCTCACGAAAAATGTCTCTTTAGTAGTTCATTTCTGACCCTATTGATTCAGAAATATGGTCTGTCATGTCTGCAGGTTCACTGTTTGAATGACTTCTCTAGAAACAAGAAGATAACGCAGTGATGTGTCTTCGCTCTGACGTGTCCGTTGACCCTGACATGCAGAATAAAATCTGCATAGGAAGCGAGGCAGAAGCTGGAAGAGATGATTGACAGCTGGCAGGTGGATAAACATTAACATCAACAACAACATGCAACTTGTCAGAAGTACTTTAGAGAACAGGTAAAGCACCTGAGGGCCAACTGCTTACATCACAGAACCAGATATTAGATCCTGCTTTGCTAGAAAAATGTGTTTTATGGTGCAAATATTTATGAGTAAGTATATATCGGAGCTTAGATGGTTCATTTTTAGGTTTATATCAGTATGTAGTGTCTCTACTTTAAAGAGTCCTCTCCTGCTGATGTTCAGGTGTATATCAGTATGTAGTGTCTCTACTTTAAAGAGTCCTCTCCTGCTGATGTTCAGGTGTATATCAGTATGTAGTGTCTCTACTTTAAAGAGTCCTCTCCTGCTGATGTTCAGGTGTATATCAGTATGTAGTGTCTCTACTTTAAAGAGTCCTCTCCTGCTGATGTTCAGGTGTATATCAGTATGTAGTGTCTCTACTTTAAAGAGTCCTCTCCTGCTGATGTTCAGGTGTATATCAGTATGTAGTGTCTCTACTTTAAAGAGTCCTCTCCTGCTGATGTTCAGGTGTATATTAGTATGTAGTGTCTCTACTTTAAAGAGTCCTCTCCTGCTGATGTTCAGGTGTATATCAGTATGTAGTGTCTCTACTTTAAAGAGTCCCCTCCTGCTGATGTTCAGGTGTATATCAGTATGTATTGTCTCTACTTTAAAGAGTCCTCTCCTGCTGATGTTCAGGTGTATATCAGTATGTAGTGTCTCTACTTTAAAGAGTCCTCTCCTGCTGATGTTCAGGTGTATATCAGTATGTAGTGTCTCTACTTTAAAGAGTCCTCTCCTGCTGATGTTCAGGTGTATATCAGTATGTAGTGTCTCTACTTTAAAGAGTCCTCTCCTGCTGATGTTCAGGTGTATATCAGTATGTAGTGTCTCTACTTTAAAGAGTCCTCTCCTGCTGATGTTCAGGTGTATATCAGTATGTAGTGTCTCTACTTTAAAGAGTCCTCTCCTGCTGATGTTCAGGTGTATATCAGTATGTAGTGTCTCTACTTTAAAGAGTCCTCTCCTGCTGATGTTCAGGTGTATATCAGTATGTAGTGTCTCTACTTTAAAGAGTCCTCTCCTGCTGATATTCAGGTGTATATCAGTATGTAGTGTCTCTACTTTAAAGAGTCCTCTCCTGCTGATGTTCAGGTGTATATCAGTATGTAGTGTCTCTACTTTAAAGAGTCCTCTCCTGCTGATGTTCAGGTGTATATCAGTATGTAGTGTCTCTACTTTAAAGAGTCCTCTCCTGCTGATGTTCAGGTGTATATCTATGTTATATCTTCACTAAAACCTATATAACACACTACAGGAAAGCCTAAAAGGGCCTCTTTAATAATGTTTAAAGGACAACTCATCCGTCATTTCATTCGAGTATCTTCAGATCCATAAATGATGACCTATTCCTCATTCAGGTTGAGAAAGTTCTGTCCGTCAGGAAGATAAAAAGGAGTGTACAGGTAGTTGTGAAACCTGCTTCCCTCCTGCTGATCCATTCTTCCAGACTCCACAGTGACACACTCTCTTTCTCTCCTGCTCTGCGCTGTCGTCCTTCAGTATCGACCCAAAACTCCTGTGCTGCCAGATTGCTTTCAGCAGCAATCACCTCCTCCTGTCATAACGGAAGAGCTGCACAGACTTCACTCTGTTTTAGTGGTCACAAAAAGAGAGAAACGGCTGATGGAAGCAAGGCTCGACTGATCCTGATTGAAGAGGAATGTGCTGATGCTTTAATTGATGAGGCAAAAAGAAATCTCCGTCTTTACTTTGGTCCGTTTACAGCAGAGATGGAAAAAGTACACACATCCTTTACTCAAGTAGAAGTACAGATACTCGTGTTTCAAAATACTCTGGTGAAAGTAGAAGTACTGACTAAACTTCTTTACTCAAGTGAAAGTAAAGAGGGCTTTGAAATGTACTTCAGTAAAAAGTACCCATAACTAGCAGCTGTTTTAAAGAGTACCTGACCTCCCTTTATATTAATAGAACAATAATGTCATTGTTAGCTAATGAATGTTTCCATGCTGAACAACGGCAACATGACAACGTTTTCATTGGTCCCTCTTCTTTAGAGAAGACCAGGAAATGATGGATACACGGATCGTGTTCAAATCAATAGGCACGCAATGACTCTAAATAATAATGATCACGCCACCAAACACACATTCAAACTAAAGGAACCAGCCTGTTTGGGAAATGTAAGAAGTAGAAAGTACAGGTATTTGTGTTCAACATGTAAGAAGTAGAAAGTACAGGTATTTGTGTTAAAATGTAAGAAGTCGTCAGAAAAATAAGTAGTGGAGTAAAGTACTGATACCAGACACATGTACTTAAGTACATTAACGAAGTATTTGTGCTCCATTACTTCCTGTAAGTGCTGACAGTGTCAACACCTTATTGGACACCATGTCCCCTTTCTGCCTCTACTATTGGCAGTTTCCCTTCCTCCTGCTGTCTCTTCCTCTTCGTCTTCACCACAGCAGGACTAATTATGGACCAACAATAACTCCCCCCATCGCTCCACTCTGCTCCAGGCAGCGAAACAAATTCATTGGCACATCACTGCCACTGCTGTAAATCAATGTGACAGACTCGGAGGTGAGCCGCTGAATATAATTATGCTCCATGTGCTCGTGCCGCAACTTGTGCTCACACGGGAGTAAACAGGCTATCCAGTTGTTAGATGTCCACATCCATCTCCACGAAGGACTGTTTGATGTTCGGACTGGGGAGGAGGAGGGAGATATGGGAGGCTGGGGAGCAGGGAGAGGAGATTTGAGCTGGAGAGAGGTGGAAAAGACAGAATAGATGTATAAAACAGAAGGAAATGGGCACTGAGGGTTGTGGTGGAAATTCCACTCTTAATCACCTTCTGGTAAGAAACAAGAACAAATACAAGTTTAAACCAAAAGTGTGTTATTTCATAAAGAGTTATAGCATTTAAACGTCACCTATTATGCAACGTCCACGTGTTCATGTCTCTTCTACATCAACATGTGTCCCCTCTTCTTCATGTCTCTTCTACATCAACATGTGTCCCCTCTTCTTCATGTCTCTTCTACATCAACATGTGTCCCCTCTTCTTCATGTCTCTTCTACATCAACATGTGTCCCCTCTTCTTCATGTCTCTTCTTCATCAACATGTGTCCCCTCTTCTTCATGTCTCTTCTACATCAACATGTGTCCCCTCTTCTTCATGTCTCTTCTACATCAACATGTGTCCCCTCTTCTTCATGTCTCTTCTACATCAACATGTGTCCCCTCTTCTTCATGTCTCTTCTACATCAACATGTGTCCCCTCTTCTTCATGTCTCTTCTACATCAACATGTGTCCCCTCTTCTCTATGTCTCTTCTTCATCAACATGTGTCCCCTCTTCTTCATGTCTCTTCTACATCAACATGTGTCCCCTCTTCTTCATGTCTCTTCTACATCAACATGTGTCCCCTCTTCTTCATGTCTCTTCTACATCAACATGTGTCCCCTCTTCTCCATGTCTCTTCTTCATCAACATGTGTCCCCTCTTCTTCATGTCTCTTCTACATCAACATGTGTCCCCTCTTCTTCATGTCTCTTCTACATCAACATGTGTCCCCTCTTCTTCATGTCTCTTCTACATCAACATGTGTCCCCTCTTCTTCATGTCTCTTCTACATCAACATGTGTCCCCTCTGTGGAAAGAGACTCTGAAAGTCTCAGGAACAAAGATTCTCTCTCTTTTTGTCCTGATCCATTTCTATAAAAACCTGTCTGAAAATGAGCTGATCAGATTTTGGCCACTTTGTGATGTCATAACGATGTGTTGGCTTGTGTAACCATTAGCCAATCAGCAACCAAGGTAACCCCCCCCCCCCCACCTTATCACCTGAATCTCCTCCTAGAGCACCATTGAGTTCTTTGTAACCAAATATCTCTCAGAGGGGCGTGGGGAGGGGCTCCTTATTTTCATCTAAAGTAACAGACAGAGAATCAGCACTTTGGAAACAGGGCTGAAATCTATGTCCAGCTGGAAGGACAGATAACCACTGATGCACAGATCTTACCAAGTTACACAGAAAAGCAATGTCATTTATACAGAGGAGCAGGAAACCAAAGGGACTAAGACATGCTAATTATAACAGGTAACATCTGTTTGGTAACACTTTATATTAAGGTACACATAATTGCCATCAACTAATTGTTTATTAACATGCATATTAGCAGTATATTGGCTCTTTATTAGTCATTATAAAACACTTATTAATGCCTTATTCTACATGACCATATTCTACAAGTACTAGGACAATAGTTAAGAGTTTTTCCTCAATAACCCTCTAATTAGTGCTTATTTATTGTAAGTAAGGAAGTTGCTGTACATGAGTTTTGGTCTTAATATGCTCAATATGGGCCTGTGTGTTAAAAGTGTCAAAATAACTCAAAATGAGGAATTTCTAACTCAGAATATGTTCCCTATTTTAAAGTGAAGTCTTGTTCATAACCAATGACTATAATATGTTAATGAACAACTAGTTGATGGTAAATATGTGTACCTTAATCTAAAGTGTTACCATCCGTATGATAATCTGCATGTCTGTCGAATGCAAAAGAACAGAAGGGTGCCAGTCTTTTGTATGACAGGTGTGATAAATGACAGCCATAGTTTACATTAGGACTGATACATTTAATCTGTGAGAAACCAACCCAAGAATACATATATCTATTTGTCCAGATATGAGGGTGACAGCTGGGGAGATGATGCATGAGCTTTGAGCGTCAGAGAGTTCGAACACAACAAAATAGTGGTTTGGATCTGGTGTATTGAGATGGCAGAAGTGTTCGTTGTAAAGTTTTACGGTTATGGTCGTTGGAGCCTTTTTATCTTCACAGCACCCAGAGATCTTCTGCTGTGATACTCACCTCGAGACTTGGGGTAGTATTTTTTATTGGTTGTACAACGGACAAAAGAGTCTTTGCTCTTCATTGGAAATGTCCAGATTTAAGGGTTGACGACCAGTTCTTGAGGACTTTTCTTGACATGTTGGTAATGGAGTCATTACATTTCATTTAGCTGACACTTTTACCCAAAGCAACTTATAATAGTGTAATAAACCACGGAAAATATAATCAGCACAGCAAGAAAAGTCCAGATACATTGACTTCAAATAAGAAAACCATTGAAGTGCCGTTGCATTAGTTTCAAATGGGCTGAACTCTTTTTAAACACACAGGTTTTCAGTTTGCGATGGAAGAAAAGTAGTGGTTTGGATCTGGTGTATTGAGATGGCAGAAGTGTTCGTTGTAAAGTTTTACGGTTATGGTCGTTGGAGCCTTTTTATCTTCACAGTACCCAGAGATCCTCTGCTGTGATACTCACTATTTTTTATTGGTTGTACAACGGGCGAAAGACTCTTTCAGGGTTCTTACGGTCATTAAAAACCTGGAAAAGTCATGGAAATTCAAAATGCAAATTCCAGGCCCTGGAAAAGTTATGGAAAACAATATTTTTCCCAAAGTTTTGGAAAAGTCATGGAAATTTAACAAAAGTTGCATCAAATATAATTTATATTTTATCTAATCGCTGAAATAGTAATACTATAATGATAATAAATACTGTATCGTATAGTAATGAAACGTAAAATGGCATTTAACTGTCGAGGTATTTTGCTGGTGAGAGATTTTAGTTGCTTTAGCGTGTAGAAGCTAAGTATGTTTTAGATAGGCACAACATGTTTCATATGCAGACCTTATTTTCCTGTTCCATGTTAAAATAAACAATTTTCAGTGGTACTGCTGAGAAAGAGTAATTTATTTGGTCATGGAAAATTAGGTAAAGGTCATGGAGATGTCATGGAAAAGTCATTGAAAATCATTGGTGAAAGACTGTATGAACCCTGCTCTTTGCTCTTCATTGGAAATGTGCAGATGTAAGGGATGGTGACCAGTTCTTGAGGACTCTTCAACCCACAGGTTTTCTGTTCACGGCGGAATATATGTAGTTTCTGTTGTTCTGCTACTGAAGCAGTTGTTGATCCCTTGGGGTCTTAAGGGGCCAAGAGAATTTATTTTGCATAAACGTGCATAAAATATAATACATAAGGCCCAGTTGTATGTGGGATTAACCGTACAAACACATCAAATCATATCTGCAAACGAGTAGTGACAGAAACTAGGAGAGATGATTGACAGCTAGCAGGAAAAACAACAACAACAACATGCAACTTGTCAAAGTACTGAACTATAAGGCTCCTGAGGGCCACCTGCTTATAACACAAAAGCAGGCATGATGTTGTGGTTTATTCAAGAAGGAACCTGTATTGGGGAATACAATCATTGATATTACATATATTCATGAGCTCTTGGATGCAGTTCTTACACAAGGCTGTTTACCTGTAAGAAGACTGAATATTGAGTCATCTGGATGTCTATATAACTCAGCTGTTCTGTCTTTCAAATACATTTGAGTTTGAAGGTAATCATCTGGCTCCTCTGATCCACACATTATGATCTCCTGCTACTCTCAGGTTAAGACAGTTCTGTCAGCTGTGAAGATTAGGAAGAGTTTTCTGTGTGTTTGCTCGTTCTTAATCCACTGATCTGTCTCTCTCTCGCTGACAGCGCTGCCTTCCTTCAGTATCGATCTGTTTTATTCCTTGTGCTCCTCCTTGTGACTGAAGCAGCATGGATGATGGAGTGTGTGCTAAAGAGCAATTAGGATACAATTCAGAGATATATAGTGAAACAAGTATTACAAACAAATAGATAAAGGGGTGGCGATGTTCCCGGCACAGTTTGGTCCCAAAGTTCTGCATTAAAACAAAGCTTTGCAGACATTTTGATTCATGGCAACCCTTTTATTAATACAGGATGTTGTGATCCTGTAGTGGAGCTGCACAATTTGGGGTTTTTAAGATATCTGATAGGTTTACAATGATTAATTATTTACATTTAGTGGCATAATAAAGTGGTGCAGTGATGATGTATTTGTGTAACCCGGTAGTTAGCAACACAACGGCTCCCTCAACAAAACGCAGTGGGATTTCCCCATAGTAGGATTTCAGTATATTGCAGATAACACACATTTATGTTACTTACACATTTATGTTCAGCAGGATCATCTCCACATATTAACACCACTTTGTGAATTTTGAAGCGTAAATCCAATCGATGCAAATGAAAAGTTAACATTACGCTATAAAGGAACTTCAACACAGTCACATGACTTTACTTCATCACCGCTAAGCTAAAAGTGAACTTGTGTTGCTGTGATAAAGTATAGTAGTTTAGTTTTTATCACACTTCCGACATGTTCCAGTGGGGTTTTATTTACTGACGTATTTTATAGTATATCGCGTTGTTTTAGACAAGCATTTTCAGCATGAATTCACTACTGAACAAGCAGGAGAAATAAACCAGCATATTCCTTGGACATGTTTTAATTTCAACTTTCTGGTGATATAAAGAAAGCCAAAGAAAGCAATTCATATTCTAATGGGTTCTCTGTATGTGGTGCATCCTACTGTATTAGGGATGACTTTTTTGGAAAAGGGATAGTCTTACAAATGGAAGTAACTTGTGTGTGTTTGCTGCAGACTTGAAGCTGCTGTAGTACACTATAGACTACATGTGTCAAACTCAAGGCCCGGGGGCCAAATCAGGCCCTTGGTGGATTTAATTTCGGCCCGCAGGATAATTTCTAATTACTATTAGATCTGGCCCGCCGGTATATTGCACGCACACCTTCACTCCATCCTGAGGGTTTCCTCAGCTCAGAGCCTGACCCCAAACATTGATGACCTTGCACCCAAGATGAGATGCCAAGTATCTGAACTAGCATCACAGAGCAGCACACTGAGTTTACATGGATGTTTCATTTTGCACTTTGTTTCTTGAGACAACAGAGCATGTTGGGTTTTTTCTTTGAGGGAAATCGTTTTTTTGAAGCTGCTGTTGGCCTGTGGGAAAATGTAATCATAAGAAATGACTCTGATCTGCAGATAGAGCCATAAGAAATGAATGCAACTGATTATTTAATGTTTAATGTTGTTTTTATAGGCAATAGTTTAAGCTTTGTTAGTTCCAGGTTTAATATGTGCAATAAATTCATTTCAATAATTTTTGCAATAAACATTGAACCAGTCCGGCCCTCGACTAGTGCCCATTTTTTTAATTTTGGCCCACTGTGTATTTGAGTTTGACACCCCTGCTATAGACTGTATATATACATATATATATATGTATATATATATATATATATATATATATGTATATAAAAGAGTACAGTCAGTGTTTAGATACTGTTTATATAAAGGAGTACAGTCAGTGTTTAGATACTGTTTATATAAAGGAGTACAGTCAGTGTTCAGGGAGCTCCGGCCAGCAGGGAGCAGAGAGCTGCACAGAACTGGATGTGTTTGTGGACATTATTAAAGAGCCATATATTTCTGCAGCAGCCCCGAAGGACCTGCTCTTACCGGCTGATCTCCAGCCTGGCAGATTGTTAATGAAACAGGCCTCGCTGGAGATTCATCACTGTGGAGAGCCAAAGCGTTTCTCCTCCTTTCCCCCCCCCTCCTCTCCACACTTATCTCGCCTTTTCCAAGTTTCTTCCTCCTATCTTTCTCAGTTTTGCTCTGTTGGGTGTGCTGAAGTTTATCTAGATCAAACACAGAAAACATGAACTTCAAGAAAACTAAGTTTACTTTGAGTCTTCTACACTGGGCCGTCCCTGGCCAACATGAGGCCCCACGCAAAGTTATATGATGAGGCCCTCTGTTTCATTTCGAGCGTCAACGGACAGGGGATGGGGGGGGAAAGTGGAGCCTCGCAGCGGCGAAACCGTGCCGCGCCACACTAATTGCGCCGCATAAGCGCATAGGTGCTCCGCATTTTCGGCTCAGTTGAGGCCCCCTCCGCAAGATGAGTCCCCCTCCGCAAGATGAGTCCCCCTCCGCAAGGCGAGGCCCCCTCCGCAAGGCGAGGCCCCCTCCGCAAGATGAGTCCCCCTCCGCAAGGCGAGGCCCCCTCCGCAAGGCGAGGCCCCCTCCGCAAGGCAAGGCCCCCTCCGCAAGGTGAGGCCCCACGCAGTCTGCATGATCGGCCTGTAGGGAGGGACGGCCCTGCTTCTACACTGGTCCAAGAGTATATATATCAGCATAGCCTCTCAGACATAGACTGTTAATAAGAATGATCACACGACCTAGTTGAATACTCAAATCTGATTGGTCAATTTGGTAATTCCAGAGGTCTGTTATTTTTCGGTAACAAACTGCTGCTAAGCAGAACAAGGATGCCCTATTTGTTGTTGTCTGATTTTGACTTTCTAGCATGTTTACATGAATTGTTTGCTACTGGTTAGCTCTTTCTTTCAGGGATTATCCTGTAGTCTGTAATCTTGCTAGCCAGTTAGCATGCTAGTTGCTACTTGTTGGTGGAACACTTGACTCATGGTTTAGTAGCTTGTTTGCTATGGTGACTACTAGCTTAGTAGCTCATTTAAATATGCCCCACATTGCTTTGTGAATAACCTAAAGTACATGATGACATATCTGTGGGTATGTCAAGAAAAAACGTCTTGCATTGCCAAATTTGTTTAACAACAACATACAAAAGAACCGGAGGAATTTAGCATTTTTAACTCTTTAGCACTCATTTGAAAGCTAGGAAAGATTCTCAGAAACTAATGTGGGATTCAGGACGAGGGGCACATATAACTCCAGAGGTGTTGACGGTTACCTTAAAGTTTGTAGATGTTACAAGCTAAACCTGAGGGGATCAACAGGGAATATGTGTGGGATGGGACATCAGGGCAACATTAAGCTGAGAGGAGGGAACGTTTTTTTTGCCAACACAGGATTTGCCCAAGGGATGAATTCCTACTCCTCCATCAGTTCCAGCACTCATAATCCCAGGTCTGAGGTCGAGCAAATTGGATGAAAAATGAAATTTCAGGCGGGGAAAATAAGTATGAAATTGGAAGTGCTGATGAGGTACGGAGAGCATGTGATGTATTCAGGTGAGCACTTCTGCCTGAAATGTTAGCGAAAACAGGATGGATGAAATGAGCTGAAGGGGGAAGTAAAACACCGCTATGGGATGTCAAGAGAGGGAAAGTGGAAGGCGGCTAATGGGACACACAGAAATAATTGTCTTTGGCAGACTTTTATTGAGCTGGGTGCCAATAAAGCTCAATGAATTCAATGGAATTGGATGGAAAATGTTCTCGGAGACGGCAAGAGGTGATGGAAGGGGACGGGATATAGATGGGAGAGTGGAAAGAGAAGGAGAGAAAGACTGTTGCACTACAGGGATCAATTACTAGGAACTGTGAGTTATGGTATTTGCTGCACCAAGTGCCATGTGGCTTTATTGCTCTGGGACAGTGTTTGGAAGAAGAGGGGGGGGGGGGTTATTAACCGCACAGAAAGAGAAGGAAAGAAGGCCAGCAGAAAACCAGAGGAGCGTTGAACGGGGTGAAGAGTTTAGAAAGAAAGATGAGTAAACCTTGAGGCTTTATTCTTCCTCAGTTCTGCTTGCTTTGCACTTTCAAGCCCATTAAAGCGGACGACAGTGTAACTCACCACTGATAATCAACAGAGAGAGAGAGAGGAGACCGCGGGCCTCGTTTATTATGTTACTTTCTTCTATTGAATCTGACTGTGTGGTAATTTCTCAAAGTGGGAAGGAGGTGCTAGGAAAGTAATTCACACAATGAATAATCACGATGTGTGCAGACGGGGACGGGACAAATTAACTTTACAATTTATACAAGTTCTACGGGGAAATTAAATGGTAATGCCAGACCTAAAACAATCCTGCTTATACTGAGACAATACACTATGGATTTCACACAGGATTTGCAAATAAGTTATGTTATAAAATGACATCTGATATATATTCAATACTGACACAAACTGAGAATGAATTTGTTTTCAAGCAAACATTTATTTCCAATATGACATAATTGTTATTTAAAAATCACACATAAATCTTTATGATGACATTACAGTATATTCAATATGTTTAAACGATTCAAATGATATGTCAATTACATATACAGCATGTCATCTTTGTAGACTTATGGTAACGTCACATTTCCCAGAATTTAACTAGATTTCTTAAAACTTTCCAAAAACCCGAAACCCCCCCAAAAAACTCAAATAATTTTCTATTGATAGATAATGACATTATTAGGCTTTTTATTTTTGGTTCGCGAGGTTTGACAGCAAATGCTAAATGCTCCATTTTATATTTGTATACGACTCAATATGATAGCATGTCAATAACATATATAGTTTCTCTTCTATGGTTGCATCAAAACTCCCAGTCAATTTATCCAAAGTAAAATCAATCAATCAATCAATCAATGTTTATTTATATAGCCCAATATCACAAATGTTACATTAGTCTCAGTGGACTTCACAGTTTGTACAGAATATCAGTGACAATACGACCCCCTCTGTCCTTAGACCCTCACATCGTACAAGGAAAAACTTCCAGAGAAACCCCAGAGTTTAAAGGGGAACATGGGAGAAACCTCAGGGAGAGCAACAGAGGAGGGATCCCTCTCCCAGGACGGACAGACGTGCAATAGATGCCGTGTGTAAATCGAAGAGATAATACATTTACAACATAGGTAGACCGAATGTTTGGAAATGCATGTCTCTATAATAAGAAGATGAATCCACGAGGATGTCAACAATCCTGTGGGAGCCATCAGGGATGTAGTATGATGAGAGTCAGACAGGACCGCAGTGACAGGTTCAGCCACGACTCGAAGTCCAGGACTCAGATCAGGACTCAGATCAGGACTCAGGACTCAGGATGCAGGACTCAGGATCCCAGCGTAGATAGACACCAAAAACACTAAAACTGTCCAAAGGTGTGAAAACACATCACGTTATGCCTTACAATATAATAGAGTAGTGAATATATTCTACACAATTCTCAAGTGCATTACGATTGATAGATTCATATTAGGCTAATTGTTTTAGCTTCAATTCATGTAGTTTAACAGCACAGCCTGGTAGCATATAACCCTCTTTGCCAAGTGCTAATTTATAGCCATTTAATTGCTCTATTTATATTAACGCAGTGTGATAGGATTTGTGTTTGCTCCCGGGTGTCAGCATGTTTGCTCCGTAATCCCCCGCAGCCACCGGGACAAATCCCCCCCACATTCACTGTACTTAACAAACAATGAGGCTGTGAATTACAGGCAGTGGCTCAGCATGAGGTTTCCACTGCTGCACAGCCATGAGCAGTGGAAACAAACACACCTGTCAAACGGATGAAGTGCAGAAGTGTGTGCAGTTAGGCCGGTGTAAAATAGACAATGACAAACTGAGGGGGCAGCGGTATGACATATTTAAAATAGCTATAAGAGGAACAGTTGCAATCGTTTAACAATAGCATGGCTTCATGGAAAGGACAATAGCATGGTCACATCAATAACAAGAGCATAGAGACTGTGGATACAGAATCAGAAATCCTCTATTTTGTTATCCTACAGCAGGAACATATACAGGGAAGGGACAGTGCAGATTAAAAGGAAGAATAATAAGTCCTAAAACCCAGAAAAAACGTAGCATTTTACCACTTCCTGTTCTTTTGTGTTGAAGTCAACGGTTTTCTGAAAGTGTTTTTGCTTGTTAGCCTGAAATAAGGTCTGTGGTTAACACAAGCTGAAGATATTTTAATTCGACGACATTAAATATGTCAGTAAATACCACTGGTGAATTTATAAACAGAGTTTGCTAACAAGTATCTAAATGAGACGACTAAACGTCATCACGCCCATTAGCCGCATTTAGCTTAGCGGTGGTGACGTGAAGTCATGTGACCGTGCTATAGTTCCTTTATAGCCCAACATTAGCCGCCTTTAGCTTAGCGGTGTTGACGTGAAGTCATGTGACCGTGCTGTAGTTCCTTTATAGCCCAACATTAGCCACCTTTAGCTTAGCGGTGGTGACGTGAAGTCATGTGACCGTGCTGTAGTTCCTTTATAGCCCAACATTAGCCGCCTTTAGCTTAGCGGAGGTGACGTGAAGTCATGTGACCGTGCTGTAGTTCCTTTATAGCCCAACATTAGCCTCCTTTAGCTTAGCGGTGGTGACGTGAAGTCATGTGACCGTGCTGTAGTTCCTTTATAGCCCAACATTAGCCTCCTTTAGCTTAGCGGTGGTGACGTGAAGTCATGTGACCGTGCTGTAGTTCCTTTATAGCCCAACATTAGCCGCCTTTAGCTTAGCGGTGGTGACGGGAATTGTACAGTAGGTTTTTAAGGAGACATGGATTCAGGATATGGGATATTTTTGGGATATTCATGAATCTGAGTTTTGAACAGGCATGGAAAGGCCACTGCAGGCCATCTTTATGACTTCACTTTGCCTCAAATAAAGAGTAAAGGACAGATGGCGGAGGGGAGGAGAGGAGAGACACCGGAAGAAACAAGAGAGATGGGAGCCACCAGAGAGAAGTTGAGAGACGCGTAATGATGATGGAGAAAGAGGAAGGGAGGTAATGACTGGGAAACACCCAGAACAGCACGGAGACATGAGAGAGGAGCAGGGAGGACGATGTGAGGAGGAGGCAGCGAAGGAGAGGAAGAAACGAGAACATGAGGAGAGGAACTCAAGAAGTGTATTCATAATAATAATAGTACACTTTATTTTGTACCTTTCATGCTTGACGCAAAGTGCTTTACAGAGTATGACAATAACAAATGAGGAACTAAATTAAAATGTGTAAAAACAATAAAACAATAAGACATGAACAGTGATACTATAACATGATAAGCCAAATGAAAAGATAGGTCTTTAATTTCCTGTTAAAAATTCCAACTCAGGTTCTAAGATCAAATGAGATAAAAACCATAAAGCAGCCTCCCCAGTTTTCTTGTAATGCACACTAGGTACTTTAAAAAGTGAAATATATTAGGGGGGTCCGGGTCAGGCGTCCCATGGTAATTGAAAATTAGCTGGGGGGGGGTGGGTTAGTGGGACTGGAGGAAACAGGCGACATGATAATCAATTTGAGACTGAATCGGAAACATGAGCCACTGGGGGGGCCTCGTTCCCCCTACCAGGCCTCCAGATGGCCCTGTGTGGGCCCTGTGTGTGTGTGTGTGTGGGGGGGGGGGGCTGTGTGTGTGTGGGCCCTGTGTGTGTGTGTGTGTGGGGGGGGGGGGGGGCTGTGTGTGTGTGGGCCCTGTGTGTGTGTGTGTGTGTGTGTGTGTGTGTGTGTGTGTGTGTGTGTGTGTGTGTGTGTGTGTGTGTGTGTGTGTGTGTGTGTGTGTGTGTGTGTGTGTGTGTGTGTGTGTGTGTGTGTGTGTGTGTGTGTGTGTTTGAGAGACAATACCATCTGCCAGGAGTGCAAGGGGAGTTCAGGAGATGTATTTGCAGACACTAGGGGCGCAGGAGGGTACAGACCAGTGGTTCTCAACTGGTCCGGCCTCGGGACCCACTTTTTCCTTTGTCAATAAATCGCGACCCGAAATTTTGAACCACTGAAATCTATTCAACAAAAAATCGTGCTGTAATATATGTACGCTTTTCAGCTTACAATATTAATGAAAGTGAAGTACAGTGCTTATATCCCTTCACAGAACCAAAGTATGCTTTTAAAAAAGGTTTAATGAGATGATGAAATGAAAGCTGAACTGTATAACATAAAAAGGCACACATGCTGAAAACCCAACCCCAGCAGGGGGTCTGGGGGGATTGTCCCCCAGGAGATTTTTAGAAATACTAACATATAAACTACGCATTCTGGTACACTCAGAAAATAAATAGATGTATTACTACCCCAGTTGAGAACCACTGATATAGACGATATACTGTATGCATGTCTGTCTGTGTGTGTGTGTGTGTGTGTGTGTGTGTGTGTGTGTGTGTGTGTGTGTGTGTGTGTGTGTGTGTGTGTGTGTGTGTGTGTGTGTGTGTGTGTGTGTGTGTGTGTGTGTGTGTGTGTGTGTGTGTGTGTGTGTGTGTGTAGGGACTCCCTCGATGCAGCTGTTGAAGAGTAGAAAGGACACATGCAGACTCAAGGATTTGGTAGAATATTATGGCAAGAAAGACAGTTAACATTAATCTTTCAAAAGCGTAAACACGTCATCGTTGTTGCTCACCCTGTCGCTTCATTCCGTTTAATACGCATGTACATGTTGGAGAAACCAAGGACTTGAGTCATAATATTGATAAAAAAAATATATTGTTGATTTGAAAATGATCGTATTCCAACAACAACAAAAATGAACGTACCTTAAAATGACGGCAGCACTTATGGAGGTTTTCTGTAACTGTCCAAGTTCCTTTTCCATTAACCTGTATTTAAACGAGTGCCCACACCGTGTTGTTGAATGCAAAAAGCCCTGAGTGATTCTCCTAAGCAACGGTCTGTTAGCAAAAAATAACAGACCTCTGGAATGTCCAAATAGACCAATCAGAATGGAGTATTCACCCAAGCTTTGTAATCAATTATTGTAGAATCTTTTTTTGATGCTTAGACACTTGTATATTCAGAGCATAGTTCTCAATCATCCTCACTTTCTGAACAGGAAGTAAAGGAATCCTTAAAGTGCTCTTGAAATGAATCTCAGAAAGGAAAATGATCCTCACACACTCCGGCTCAGTGAGGATAAAAAGTACATTAAAGCTTTTATTTAATCAGGTTTAAAATGTCAACCGGCTGGGACCTCAAAGGGTCTCGTTCTAAATAATCCTACAACACGAGCTCAAGAAGTTCCTTTTAACTTTCCCTTCTTACTTTATTACTCCCACCTTCCTTCCCTCTTCTTCTTTCAGTAACGATAGAGAACGAGGAAGGGAAGAGAAGCAGTTTTTCTAAAACCAGGCACACATTTGTAAAAGAGGCTCCATTTGAACAGCATGGGATCTGTCTGTTTGATAGCAGGTTTTAGTGTTTGCCCCCCAAGCTTTATAACCCAAGGGGTGTTTTCGCCTGCCAACATAAAAAAAACATGGATGCACTATTGATCCATTGCTTTCAAACCAGGCAAATGTTGCTCAGAGAGTCAAAGATAAACCCCTATCTGCTGCCCTGGGGAAACTGCAGGGTTAACAGATGAGAGTCGAGCTGAAAGCAACAGAAAATAAAAACGTCTGAAGTTCATGCTCCAAAGAGAGAGGAGGCAGACGGAGGGTTTAAAGTGATGGAGGAACGAGAAAAGTTTTGGAGGGAAGAGGAGTGAGATGCAGAGGACAACACAAACAAGTCTTCCCCAAATCAATGCTATACCGTGCAGATATGAGTACTGATAGAACAGATATGATATACAGCTGTAGGAATGTATTCAAAATGTGTATACTGATATACACCTGAACATCAGCAGAAGAGAACTCTTTAAAGTAGAGACACTACATACTGATATACACCTGAACATCAGCAGGAGAGAACTCTTTAAAGTAGAGACACTACATACTGATATACACCTGAACATCAGCAGGAGAGGACTCTTTAAAGTAGAGACATTACATACTGATATACACCTGAACATCAGCAGGAGAGGACTCTTTAAAGTAGAGACACTACATACTGATATATACCTGAACATCAGCAGGAGAGGACTCTTTAAAGTAGAGACACTACATACTGATATACACCTGAACATCAGCAGGAGAGGACTCTTTAAAGTAGAGACACTACATACTGATATACACCTGAACATCAGCAGGAGAGGACTCTTTAAAGTAGAGACACTACATACTGATATACACCTGAACATCAGCAGGAGAGGACTCTTTAAAGTAGAGACACTACATACTGATATACACCTGAACATCAGCAGGAGAGGACTCTTTAAAGTAGAGACACTACATACTGATATACACCTGAACATCAGCAGGAGAGGACTCTTTAAAGTAGAGACACTACATACTGATATACACCTGAACATCAGCAGGAGAGGACTCTTTAAAGTAGAGACACTACATACTGATATACACCTGAAAGTGAGCATACTATCCTCTTTAACCTCCCTCCTCCTTTTCTCTCCTCCCTCCTCTTGATGTGAAGAATCTTATTAGCACCATTCGCTAACACTTCACGACACAAACTCTCCTCTCCTCCCCCTCTAATTTTACTGTATATTTCTCAAGCTGGCCTTCCTCGTACTTAATTGGTGCTCGTTAAGGGATCTTTTCACCAAAATAAGCAGGAGGGAGGGGGGGGGGGGGAGAAGTCTGTGAAAATGTTAATTGATAGCGGATCAAGGAGAACACTAGCAATTAGTGCAGGCTGACAGATGAGCAAGGCCCTGCACTGGAGACTTTGATGACTACAGTAACTACACACACACACACACACACACACATACACACACACACACACACACACACACACACACACACACACACACACACACACACACACACACACACACACACACACACACACACACACACACACACACACACTGTAAACACACATAAAATCATGTCTGGTTAGCCTGCAGGGCCTTTTACACGTGAGTTGATGTTTGATTGTTTTGAAGTCTCGTGTTTCTTTTTTGCGTAAACACACACATCTGACCAATAGGAGCGACTCACCGACTATACCGGAGTAGGACAGCAGGCCGTCGGCATAGTTCTCTTTCAGACAGCCGGACAGAGAGCGAGGCTCCGGCTGACAGTTCACGAAGAAATCAGCCAGTCGTGACCTGAAACACACACACACACACACACACACACACACACACACACACACACACACACACACACACACACACACACACACGCACACACACACACACACACACACACACACACACACACACACACACACACACACATGTTTCTGAATGCTGTCGAGGAAAAGCTTTTGTTTTGTGATGATATGATCTGAAAGAGTGCCGTTTGATTTGTGTATCAGGTTGAAAATGTGAACAGATGTCAGTCAAATATGGTGAAGGCGCCATTGAACACAAGGTGAACTTTTAACACGCCTCAATAGATGGATTTGAAACTTCTATGAATGCTTAGGTCACATACAAATGAACATCTCCATGAAAACTCAATCTGTTCAGGAAGGCAAAGAGATGTAGTCAAAATGAAAAACAAGTCAGTGGACCTTGGGAGTTTATAATCAAACAGCTGTTTTCATGTTGGAAGAGCTTCAAGCATCACGACTGTGTTTGGTGCGGATCCACATTGGATGAATACAAAACTGTGAATATGCTGTTAGGATGTCACTTCAGAAGTCTTTAAACATTGCAAGACTTTACATGTTGATGTTATTAGATTAAAGAGGCCCTATAATACTTTTTGGGGGGTTTTCTCTTTCATGTTGTTCTATAGGTTTTTGTGCATGTGAATGGTGTGCAAAGGCTAAAATCGTTAATCCTTAAATGAGCAGAATATGTCCCGCTTGATGCACATTATCAAATGTCTGTCTTCTTTTATTACGGTTGTTTTTGAATACGCAGCCATGACATGAATGTCTTTTTATTGTTTTTGCTGGTGTGTTTGTTTTGTATTTAATTATTATGTGTTAAATGCACTTTGAATTGCCTCTGTGTCTTAAAATGTGCTATACTGTACAAACAAACTAACTAACCTTGAACCTTGAACCTTGAACTACATATTCTTCATTACGTCTGCTCAATTCTCACCGTTTTTTCTCTTGTTTCTTCTCTTCCTCTCCTCCTCTCCGTGTCTCCAGGTGAGCCAGCAGTAGCCAGAGAGAATAACTGTCTGAACGCGGCGAAGGCGTGCAACCTGAACGACACGTGTAAGAAGTACCGCTCGGCCTACATCAGCCCGTGCACCAGCAGGGTGTCGAGCGCCGAGGTCTGCAACAAGAGGAAGTGCCACAAGGCGCTGCGGCAGTTCTTCGATAAGGTACGTTTATCTGCTGCTTCCTTAGCCTTACACTGAAAGACAGGAACAGCCTGAACAACATGTTAACACCTGCTCAGAGAAGGCAACAGTACACACATCCTTTACTCAAGTAGAAGAACAGATACTCATGTTTAAAAATACTCTGGTGAAAGTAGAAGTACTGACTAAACTTCTTTACTCAAGTCAAAGTAAAGAGGGCTTTGAAATGTACTTCAGTAAAAAGTTCCCATAACTAGCAGCTGTTTTAAAGAGTACCTGACCTCCCTTTATATTAATAGAACAATAATGTCATTGTTAGCTAATGAATGTTTCCATGCTGAACAACGGCAACATGACAACGTTTTCATTGGTCCCTCTTCTTTAGAGAAGACCAGGAAATGATGGATACACGGATCGTGTTCAAATCAATAGGCACGCAATGACTCTAAATAATAATGATCACGCCACCAAACACACATTCAAACTAAAGGAACCAGCCTGTTTGGGAAATGTAAGAAGTAGAAAGTACAGGTATTTGTGTTCAACATGTAAGAAGTAGAAAGTACAGGTATTTGTGTTCAACATGTGAGAAGTAGAAAGTACAGGTATTTGTGTTCAACATGTAAGAAGTAGAAAGTACAGGTATTTGTGTTCAAAATGTAAGAAGTAGAAAGTACAGGTATTTGTGTTCAACATGTAAGAAGTAGAAAGTACAGGTATTAGTGTTCAACATGTAAGAAGTAGAAAGTACAGGTATTTGTGTTCAAAATGTAAGAAGTCAAAGTAAAAAGTCCTCAGAAAAATAAATAGTGGAGTAAAGTACTGAAATGTACTTAAGTACAGTAACTAAGTATTTGTACTCCACTACTTCCCACCTCTGAAGTGTGAAAACAGAGAGGCTTAAACTCCTTTTGTAACCAGCTCCAGGTCATGTTCTTGCAGATTCATTTCATCTGTTGCCATCAGGGCGTAGATATGCTCTGCCTGCTCTTAAAACACATCGCTTTTCAAAATCATTCATCCCCTCGGCACTCAAACTTTAAAATGATTTTAACTTGATTATTTATCTACTTATTTATTGTGATGCTCTGAACTATTTATGGTGTACATTGGAATTATCCACATCCAGTATGTTCCTACCTGTGTACATGACATAAGCTTAATAAGATTAATAAAGTTGTTGATTGATTGATTGATTGATTGATTAATTGAAGCCACTTCTGACACGAGCTTATACACAAAAATAATCACAACTCTGAAAAGCCCACATGCTGCTGGAGGTTTTCCAAGCGACTGATATCTGATAAAAGCCGAATGTCCACCAGCTTCAAAAGGAATAGTAATTCTGAAGTTAGACGGGTTGTCAAAAATCACAATACATAATCATGCCGGGTCTTTTTGTTCAGAGTTTGCTTTTCCAGCGCCGAGCTTTGACATTGATTCAGTCATCAAACACAAAAGCTGTTTTCGCCGTCTGTGGCATATTGTGTGAAGAAAAATAAAATACAATGATGTGAGACATTGTAATTACAACCCAGCTCCCATCACGCCCCTTTGGAATAACTGAACTGGGATTGCTTCAACATGAATAAGTGGAAAGCTCAGAGATGGCATGACAGCGTTCATCTCGTTGTGATTGTGTTTTCTTTCATCACTGCAGACAACTTTGTGTAAACAGCCTTAAGCGCCAATAGTTCTCTTTGTTTCGGGGATAAAACCATGTTGACATTCTTCTCTTGTAGCCCCTAATGTGTTACTACTCTATACACAGGGTTGGAAGAAGTAATCAGATACTCTACTTCAGTACAAGTACAAATACTACAGTCTTAAAATACTCTATTGGAACATTTTCCAGCCCTCTCTGAGTTTTACATTTCCGTTTTGATTCAGTCAGAATTCTGAGATTTTTTGGCAAAGAAATGTGTTTTCTTCTTCTCATAATTCCCTTTTGGTCAGATCTTAAAGCACATGTCACACTAATCCTCTTATGTACAGCATTAGCCACTGTTTGTTTTCAACCAAAAAAACACAACTTTATTGACAGAATATCCAAAGAGAAAGGTCTAAAAAATGTAAATAAAACTTTAAGTGGACTCACAGAGAACAGACCTGCAGCCTGTGTCTGTGTCCGTGTGTGTTTCTGCTCGTCATCAATAATATGATCTTTATATTCCCCTCCCCCCATGGGTTTTAGTAATATTTGTGTTTTGGGAAAGCAGCTCTCCTGCCAGCACATCCTAACAGTTCAGATAGAAAGTGATTTCCAAAACCAAAATGATAATTAATTCAGATGAAGAGTCAAAAGTCAGAGTGGTGTTGAAAGAGAAAGTCATTCTGTCTATTTCACGTTAATGAGAAACACGGTGGTGTCTGATAGGACGAGATCTGAATACCTGGATATAATCAAAATACTCTGTTTGCTGAACTCCAGCAGGTAAAGGGGGGTTGTGTCCGGCTTTTGATTTGGATCCAGAATGTAATGGTTCTTCCTTGCTCCATCCTTCCTCTAAGTTTCATGAATATACAACAGGAAGTGATTCCATTATCCTGCTAAACATCCTTGGTGGAGTTCACAGGAAAGAGAGGGACGTTCTTGCTCTCCTCTTCTCCAGTTCTCCAGTTAATGTGTGACTCTTGTGTCCCTCAGGTTCCTCCGAAGCACAGTTATGGGATGCTGTACTGCTCGTGTCCGGTGAGCGATCAGTCTGCCTGCTCTGAGCGCCGGCGGCAGACCATCGTGCCCGTCTGCTCCTACGAAGAGAAGCAGAAACCAAACTGTCTGGAGCTGCAGGCGTCCTGCAAGACCAACTACATCTGCAGGTAGGAAACACTGAGGGTACTTTTACAGACAATACAGACGAGGGAGCTTGAAAGTGCTAATATGCTGACTCATTTTAGCACTTTCAAGCTCCCTCGTCTGGTAAATCAATGGGTTTTTTATCTGTTTTTGGTTGTTAGCCTGAAATAAGGTCTGTGGTTAACACACGCTGAAGATACTTTGTTCTACGACATAAAATACGTCAGTAAATACCCCACGGGTGAATACAAAAATGGCCGTTGCTAACAAGTGTCTAAATGAGCAACCCAAGTCTCACGGCATTTCGTGTTATGGTCACGACATTTAATCTATTGATTCGTGTTCACCATCACCATTTCCCCCTTTTTTTCGTGTCACACAGAACGATTTTAAAAGCAATGTATTTCTATTGGTCGTGTGTTTCGTGCCGGCACCACGTCTTTTTGTCCGGTCGGGTCTTGGAAGACTGGAAGCTGTGGGGTTCATAAAAACATCTTCTTACTCAATATCAAGCCACGATTATTGTTTATTGTTATTTTAAATCGTATAATGTCGGACTTTTTTTGCCGTCCGAGAGGAAAAGAAAGGGAGCTCAGAGCCTCAGCATACTTTTATTTATTTGTTTAATTCTATAATATCTGGCTTTTTTTATGTCCTTCAGGAACTGAATTTCAAAATAAAGTCACCGGAAACAGACCCACTGAACTGATTACCCAAGATCCTCAGCTATGGTTGAAGCTCGGTGATTGGATGTTTTAGCCGCAATGCACGTTGGGATATGGTGTTAATGAGACGACTAAACGTCATCAGGCTCAACATTAGCCACCTTTAGCTTAGCGGTGGTGACGTGAAGTCATGTGACCGTGACAATCCAAATGTTAGAGGCTGATAAACACACACACTCACACACATGCAAATAAACAGAATGAGCAATTCAGTGATAGACATTTAACATCACCCTCATTGGATGGTGTCTGTGTGTGTGTGTGTGTGTGTGTGTGTTGTGTGTGTGTGTGTGTGTGTGTGTGTGTGTGTGTGTGTGTGTGTGTGTGTGTGTGTGTGTGTGTGTGTGTGTGTGTGTAGTATGTGTGTGTGTGTGTGTGTGTGTGTGTGTGTGTTGTGTGTGTGTGTGGTTGTGTGTGTGTGTGTGTGTGTGTGTGTGTGTGTGTGTGTGTGTGTGTGTGTGATGTGTGTGTGTGTGGTGTGTGTGTGCGTGCGTGCGTGCGTGCGTGCGTTGCGTGCGTGCGTGCGTGTGTGTGTGTGTGTGTGTGTGTGTGTGTGTGGTAGTGTGTGTGTGTGTGTGTGTGTGTGTGTGTGTGTGTGTGTGTGTGTGTGTGTGTGTGTGTGTGCGTGCGTGCGTGCGTGCGTGTGTGCGTGTGTGTGTGTGTGTCCTGTGGCTCTCTGGGATTAAATGGAAGCATTAGGCATCATAAATGAGCTCCATTTGCTGCGTGGCCTCAGGTCTCTCTCTCTCTCTCTCTCTCTCTCTCTCTCTCTCTCTCTCTCTCTCTCTCTCTCTCTCTCTCTCTCTCTCTCTCTCTCTCTCTCTCTACTCACCATGAGGTTGGTCTGCTCTGAGGCTTTCTATCTCCGTCTTGTTTCTCTCTCTCTCCGTCAGACAGACGCTCGGGGCTGAACCACAGGTTTCTCTGCACCACAGCTTCCTCCCAGTCCATTTGTCAGTCAGCACAGAGAGATTAGAGCCGTGCATTTCCAGCAGCAGCTCCCTCACCATATGTCAGGTGGAGTGTAGCGCTGCTGTTCACAACTCTCACTACACACTGCAGCAGATTGCTGAGACTAGATACACTGTGAGTGCATGCATTTAACATTTTCAAAGGTTTTCAAAGGTTTTAATGTCATATGCACCTGAGCTCCTCCAACAATGCAACATATATAATACAATACAAAAATAAAACATAGTGCAAGAAGTCTATATACATGTCAATAGAATATGATATGAATGTGAGTGTGTTGGTGCAATGCTTCCCTGTCACTGTCTCCTTCAGATAAACACAGAGAAGCTGCTCTCCTCCAAAAACTGTGTTCTTGAAATGCAAAACAAAGATTTCACAAGTGTTTGGGGAGTTTTTGTAAACACTGCTGGAGTTGTTCAGAGCTGGTCCTTGTAACACATTATTGTGGTGGCTTCAAAGTCTTTACCTGGTGGCAGGGGTGCCGCCAGGGATTGTGGGCTCCATGAAAAGATAATCACATTGGTTACTTAAACATTTTTTTCTTAATGTTCTAAAATGGTTTGGGCCCCTGTCAGTCACGGGCCCTTAGAATCGTCCTAACTTTTCACCCCCTTACGGGGCCCCTGCCTGGTGGGTAAAAGCAACGTGCTAATCATGCTAAACACAGCGCTAACAGAGCAGCATGGCGAGCTATAATGCCCCATAGATCGATACGAAAATTGCTAATCAACTCATAAGATGAAACACACTGTAAGGAAGATTTCAGGATGGCTTTTACTTTTGTTAAACATCATGAAGACTAACCCTTACACAAATCACTGTTTTCTGACAACGTGAGCGAACTATCATGTCCGTTTCCAGCTTGATTCAACAACAATAACTGAAGCACTGTGTTCCTGTAACATACAAAGTGTATCTACAGTATATTTCAAATGCCAGATTAAAGCCAAATATTAATTCCAGTGTTTATTCTGAATATAACTCTGTAACGGACCGCCGTTAGTGTCTGTGGAGAACATCTTTCTGGGAAAACAACATGGTAAAAGATTAAATAAGCAGGAATTATAGGACTCTTTTAGTCTTTGCATTGATGTAATTACGCATTTTTTACTATAACTTTTTGTGTTGAGAAACCAAATGCATATTTCTAAATGTGTCCAAGAACATCATTAGGCGCTTTCACACCAAGTACTTTGCCGTACTTAGTTAATCAGAACTCTTTAGTTCTCATGAACTAAAGAGCAGATCGCGTTCACACCGGAATAAGTCCCTGAGGGAGGATTACGCAAATGAAGCCGCTGACGTCACTTCTTCTTCTTCTGCTTTGGGTTTACTGGCAGGCCGCAAACAACTTCACGGCGTATACTGCCACCCGGAGTCCCCGGCCGGAAGTCCCCGGAGTTGGGGACTGGCTTCAGTAGAAGCTGCTGGGACTCCCAGCAGCTTCTACTGAAGCCTTCCGAGTAAATCACCAGAACGCCGACACCTCCTCATCTCCACCGCTCCCATGTTTTATTTTGTGTTGCCATAAATTAGTCTCTCTCCGTTTGTGCGCTGGGCGAATGCTAATGCTAATAATGCTAATGCAAGGATAATAAAATGGCGGCTTCACAATTTTTTTTTGGAGTTTTACGGGGCGTGGTTTGCAATCCTCCCAGCCAATCAGAAATAGGATTCACGGCGTATACTGCCACCCGAAGTCCCCGGAGTTGGGGACTGGCTTCAGTAGAAGCTGCTGGGACTCCCAGAAGCTTCTACTGAAGCCTTCAGAGTAAATCGCCAGAACGCCGACATAATAATGCTAATAATGCTAATGCCAGCAAATATAATGGCGGCTTCACAAAACTTTTCAGAGTTTTACGGGGCGTGGTTTGCAATCCGCCCAGCCAATCAGAAATGGGAACCTTTTTCTCCCATGAAAGTACCTGCTCTCTAGCAGGGAAGGAAAAGGGGGGGAAAGGTTCATGAACTAAGTTC
>NW_022987664.1:560965-568079 GCF_902827165.1 Trematomus bernacchii | reverse complement strand
TGTTTTCACCGCTCTGTTGTCTTTTTACAAGTTAGGGTTAACAAGGTTGGTCTGCCGCAGATAATAAGGGCTGCTTCAGTCAGTGTGTGTGTGTGTGTGGTTGTGTGTGTATGTGTGTGGTGTGTGTGTTGTGTTGGTGTGTGTGTGTGTGTGTGTGTGTGTGTGTGTGTGTGTGTGTGTGTGTGTGTGGTGTGTGTGTGTGTGTGTGATGTGTGTGTGTGTGTGTGTGTGTTTCTGCATGTTGGAATGTGTGTGTTCAAGTGTGATATGAAAGATCAGAAAGTGATCAATCAGCATCAGAATCTTTATTGTTATCTTAATTACTGAAGGTAAAACAACATTTTCTAGGCTTCTTTTAGTGCAGTAACGTAAATTATGGAAAACGATTAGGGCCAAGACTTTTTAGACTTCTGAAAAACAAAAATGTAGTTCTGAAAAAACTTCAAGTCAGAATTCTTAAAAATGTCGAAATTCTGAGAAAAACTATTTGAACTCTGTGATTAAAGTCAGAATTCAGAAAAAATGTTCAATAGAATTGAAGACAGAATTTCATAATCATACAGAAGTCTGAAAAAAGTCAAAATTCAGAAGAAAACTTTGGGGAAAAAAATCTGAATTATTAAAATAGTCTAAATTCTAAGAAAAATAATCAGAATTTTTTTATCAAATCAGAATTCTGAATTTCTTTTTAAGAATTCTGAACAAAAACAGATTCACTCTCGATCAGATCCTCTTCTGTAAGAAATAGAGTGCCACAGTGACGCGTCCTAAAACCCGGAAGTAAGTTAGCATTTTACCACTTCCGGTTCCTTCGCCAAAAAGCAATGGGATCTCTCCATAGGATTTAGGAAAATAGCTGGAAATAAGGTCTGTGGTTGAGACACATTGAAGAGACGGATCACGTTTTGTTCTACGACATTAAATCCATCAGCAGTGACCCCACTGGTGATTTCTGAAGAGTTGACGTGTCTGAAAAACGATGGTTGTTACCAAGTGGCTGAATAGGACTACAGAAGTTGTGGAGGTCGTTGTACGTCATTACGCCGAACACGTGAACACTCCACTAAGTTTGTTTGCCCTGTTCTGCTTGAAAGCAAGTCCCTGCCTCCTGCAAACTGTTCAAACAAACGCTTCAACTCGTACCATTTAGAATCTGTGTGTTTGAATATGGATCTTAAGTTGGCGTGACGTTGAAGCAGCGACCCTGCAGTAGTTCGATTTATGATTCGAAAATGATAAAAGTAGGGTAGACATGTGGAGATTATCCGACTGAACAAAACGTGATCGGTCCACAGACCTTATTTCCAGCTATTTTCCAAAACCTTATGGAGAAATTGCATTGCGTTTTTGGCGAAGGAACCGTCCGGGTTTTAGGACGCGTCAATGTGGCACTCTATAGAGACAGGCACAAATACATCAAATCAGTAATGTCATACAGGAAAGGGGTCCTATAGATTAAGTTAAACTCAAATCAAATGTACATATTTACACATTTTAGAAACTAAATAATTTAAATCTGACAAAATAGATGCTAAAAACACGACGCCATTTTGTATAGGGTCAAACAAGCTCTTTTTATATAAGTACTTGCTTTCCTTTGTAGCAGGAAGCCAAGCAAAAGGCCCTTTCTCTGAATATCATTAGCTGAGTTCTGTCTTCTCTCTCTCGCTCTCTCCCTGTTCTCTTTACTTGTTCTGCTGCTCGTGCTTCACTCACTTCTTCCTCTCCTTCTCTTCGTCTCCATCTTTTCCTTTCATGCCCTCCGTCTCTCTGCTCTCATTAAGCTCGCTCAGCAGTAACAGGAACTGACAACTCTGGAGATCCTGAAACTCACCGGTTACAGGGTCAGGACTAGAGAGAAGAGACGGAGAGAAAGAATATGGAGAGCATTGTTCAGAAGAAGATTAAATATCTGGCTTTTCTACTTTTTTATACCTGGACCAGGAACATCTGAATACATAGGCATCCTTTTACACATTAGATCCTAACATTTAAAGGTCTTTTACTTACTTATGTGTATATAATAAATTGCTTTATATTTAGTTATTGTTCATTTGTAAATTCAACATTTATATTTCTACTTTCTTGTTTATTTCTAGTCTTTTTAATTTTCATTGTACAATGTCTTTTTATGCTGCTGCAACACAAACATTTCCCAATTTGGGATCAATAAAGTACCTCTTAACTTATCTTAACTTATAAATAACAGGCTGCAAATACAAAACACAGTTATACGATACGTTGATAACATTATTATTTTGTCTCCACCCACAAGTTTGGAACCACCACCAGAGAAGGCAAAAGTACACACATCCTTTACTCAAGTAGAAGTACAGATACTCGTGTTTAAAAATACTCTGGTAAAGTAGAAGTACTGACTAAACTTCTTTATTCAAGTAAAAGTAAAGAGGGCTTTGAAATGTACTTCAGTAAAAAGTACCCATAACTAGCAGCTGTTTTAAAGAGTACCTGACCTCCCTTTATATTAATAGAACAATAATGTCATTGTTAGCTAATGAATGTTTCCATGCTGAACAACGGCAACATGACAACGTTTTCATTGGTCCCTCTTCTTTAGAGAAGACCAGGAAATGATGGATACACGGATCGTGTTCAAATCAATAGGCACGCAATAGGCGCTTTCACACCGGAGTACTTTTCCCGGGAATAGTTCCGATAGTTCCTGGGATTTTGCGTTCACACCAAAAAGATCTGGAACTAGAACTTTTTTTTGCAAACCTTTTCACCCCTTTTCAGTGCCTGCTAGAGAGCAGGCACTTTCCTGGGGAGGATAAGGTTCCAATTTCTGATTGGCTGGGCGGATTGCAAACCACGCCCCGTAAAACTCTGAAACGTTTTTTTGAAGCCGCCATTTTATTTACTCGCATTAGCATTATTAGCATTATTAGCATTAGCCCAGCGCACCAACGGAGAGAGACTAACTTATGGCAACACAAAAGAAAACATGGGAGCGGTGGAGATGAGGAGGTGTCGGCGTTCTGGCGATTTACTCGGAAGGCTTCAGTAGAAGCTGCTGGGAGTCCCAGCAGCTTCTACTGAAGCCAGTCCCCAACTCCAAGGACTTCCGGCCGGGGACTCCGGGTGGCAGTATACGCCGTGAAGTTGTTTACGGCCTGCCAGTAAACCCAAAGCAGAAGAAGAAGAAGTGACGTCAGCGGCTTCATTTGCGTAATCCTCCCTCAGGGACTTATTCCGGTGTGAACGCGATTTACTAGATAGTTCCAGGAAATAAAAGTCCCAGGGAAAAGTTCCGGGAACTATTCCTGGGAAAAGTACTTGGTGTGAAAGCGCCTAATGACTCTAAATAATAATGATCACGCCACCAAACACAGATTCAAACTAAAGTAACCAGCCTGTTTGGAAAATGTAAGAAGTAGAAAGTACAGGTATTTGAGTTCAACATGTAAGAAGTAGAAAGTACAGGTATTTGAGTTCAACATGTAAGAAGTAGAAAGTAAAAAGTCATCAGAAAAATAAGTAAAGTACTGATACCAGAAAAAATGAACTTAAGTACAGTAACGAAGTATTTGTACTCCACTACGTCCCACCTCTGCACACCACATTAATATTCTGCAGAGACAACCCACTGGTGCTGTAATGTATTCATTCAAAGCCTTTCCAATGTGATGCCGCCCTATTTCCGGAGTACATATTGAATGCAAAGGTCACACCATCCGACATGATCATAATTCTAGTGTTACTGCAGAGCATGTAAAGTGAGATAAGGGAAATGTAGACATCTGTGAAGGGAAAACTCAGACTTCCTACACAAATATCATCTGCTGCGGGAAGATGATATCATGTGCTGTTTGCATTGGTGAAGGTTAAAATGCTTTAAACATGTCTAGTGTTGTCCTTTTGGAGGAGCAGTTGTCAGATTTGAAGAGAGTGGGATATTGTTGGAAATCAAGGAAATTCGGTTTGGTCATGTTTGAGGTTAAATTATTGCTTTTAGAATAAGAAATATAACATTTATGAATTGTTGTTACCAGGTGATTCTCAGGGCCTGAAACGCCTCCATTGGACTCCTTTGATTACTTCTGGAACATGGTGACATCACTGTTAGACTCACAACCCTATTGGCTAGCGCTCCAACACATTGTACGTGATAGGCTAAGGGGCGGGACATCTCTAAGCAGTTGACCAATCACAACAGAGCCGGCCAGCTAACCAATCAGAGCAGACTGGGCTCTGGTTTCAGACAGAGGGTGAAAAGAGGTGCTGCAGCACAGGCAGTATGAGAACAATAAAGAGCTTTTTGAACATTAAAGCATGGAGACATGTAGAGACACTACATACTGATATACACCTGAACATCAGCAGGAGAGGACTCTTTAAAGTAGAGACACTACATACTGATATACACCTGAACATCAGCAGGAGAGGACTCTTTAAAGTAGAGACACTACATACTGATATACACCTGAACATCAGCAGGAGAGGACTCTTTAAAGTAGAGACACTACATACTGATATACACCTGAACATCAGCAGGAGAGGACTCTTTAAAGTAGAGACACTACATACTGATATACACCTGAACATCAGCAGGAGAGGACTCTTTAAAGTAGATACACTACATACTGATATACACCTGAACATCAGCAGGAGAGGACTCTTTAAAGTAGAGACACTACATACTGATATACACCTGAACATCAGCAGGAGAGGACTCTTTAAAGTAGAGACACTACATACTGATATACACCTGAACATCAGCAGGAGAGGACTCTTTAAAGTAGAGACACTACATACTGATATACACCTGAACATCAACAGGAGAGAACTCTTTAACCTCTTAAGCACGGCGGTCCCCCCATTGGACCCCTCCCACCGTTTTGTTTTCGAGATAATGTCTCAGGGCTTCTTAACATTTATGAAACTATTAATGTGTAGCACCAGATTAACGGGAAGAATCTCAGCTAACTGAAGATATGAACCATTTTTACCAAAACAAAACACAAGTCTCATAAGAAGGGTCTAAATGACCCCTGAGCAAAAAAATTCTAACGCACTGCGGCACACAATTCAAAATAAAGATACCCTTATTACTTATCAGCTGCACATACAATATAGCCTATTAAAGCTGAGACTCCACTGATTATTTAGGTATAGTATCATCACTGAGCGATCCGAACTTGCGACAGGGGAAGCAAACACAGACATCACAACACGTACCTTTACGGAGCTTTTACGGCAGATCGTCTTACCGTAGCTGTCAATTAGGTCAAAAGACGTGTTCAATGGCATTAAAACGAAAAAACAAAATTCTACAACTGTTGATCCATAGGTTGATAATGTACCTGTGCCTTTTAAAAAATTATTTATAATCCATAATTCCATGTTTTATGTAAAAATCGGAGCGGAAAAGTTAGCTGCTAATGGTAGCCACCAGAGTGTATGCAGCTTCCGGTTTTGGTAACGCGTCACTCTCACTCCTTATTTGTTAACGTTTTGGTGTGTATATAACTTTCCCTCGATTCCATTGGCTCTAGCGGTTATAAAGAGATTTCATTCATCAAAATCGAGCAAGGGGGGCCAGAGATAGGTCAAATCCACCCAAATGACCCCAGAAGTGGGGGTTTTTGGCTAAATCTCTCTAAAAAGGTCAAATTTCACTTGTTTTGCATCAATCTTGATACAGGGTACTTATTATATGTTGTAATTTGGATTCCTAAAGCTTTTAGTCTACTAACCCATCATCCAAGGGTAGTTTGCACTATAAGTAAAAAAGAATTTTTGGACGGACACTATAATTTACAGTTTTTTACTATGTAAAATCTGAATTTTCTTTAAAATAAAAAACATCTATATTGATTCTGACTTTTCTACATCCAACTCACAGGTTTATCATTACTTTGAGAAAAAAGATTATTTATTTAACCCTTTTAGAAGGGAAGATATGGTCATTTGTTCTGGGAATGTCATTTTCGAGCCTGAGACCTGAAAAACAGGCTCAGGGCTTAAGAGGTTAAAGTAGAGAGTTAAAATACTTCATATGGCATATCAATTAATGTGAAGTATACATGTTTTAAAAGAGGATTTCCCATTCTTATATGAGTGCTTGAATGTTTGAAACCAGTTTAGAAAAATGCAGTGTTAACGGGATTTATGTTAAATAAAGACGTGTTTCACTTTCAATACGAACACTTCTAAAAATGTGTCATCCTGCGGGTAACTATGTTGGATTTTTAGATGATTTTACATGTTTCTGTAACTTTAAAAGCTGACTAAACCTGAGAATAACGAATAAAAAACTGAAGCAGGTCTGACATCCTGAGTTTGAGACGCTGACGGTTCTTCACACTCGGTCACTGTGAGACTTTAATTAGGCCTGAGGAGACAGAAAGAGCCCATCAACACTTCCAATATGCTCATCATCCTCCTGCTGCCTCGGCACAAAGCTACTACTTACAGGACACACACACACACACGCACGCACACACACACACACACACACACACACACACACACACACACACACACACACACACACACACACACACACACACACACACACGCACACACACACGCACGCACACAAACACACACACAGGCAAAAATTAAATATGCACATGCACACTCATGAGCAGAGGCTATCAGGGCTGCAGGATATTGCCTAAAAATTACTTATTTTATGCTGATTATTGCATCCAAAATAACAATGCTAGCACATGTCGTCAGCTTTTTTAAATATACTTTATTAAGGAAATATAAAATAGGGATTGTTATTCTGATGGAAATGAAATATTTGTTAACTCAGAGACGTGGTGTCTCCTGTTATGCATACTGTGTGCTTACTGCTTACATTTAAACACCAAAAAAGTAGGAATTTAACAAACTAATGATAATTGAAAAGCCAATTTATAACTTGTTTCTGTTCAGTCATCATCATAAATGTTCCTCTTTTAATTATTTAGTCATTTCTGAGACGTGGAAAAAATATTTTTTTTGGATGTCTGCTCTCACCGGAGGTAAATCCAGCTCAGCAGATGAAGGGAGGGACTCTCTGGATCTACTTAGTTTAAGATTAATTATCACATTTATTAAAGTCGCAGAGTGGAAATAACTCAAATGTTCTTTAGAGGTCAGG
>NW_022987664.1:500965-553465 GCF_902827165.1 Trematomus bernacchii | reverse complement strand
CATATTCAGTCTAACAGCCTGACAGTTATCACAAATGCACCATTTCTTATTCACTTAAAGGTTTAATTGTACCTTTACTAACACATCTCTGTAACTTCTGAGATAGATGAATGCTCTGCAATCATTCAAATGAAACCAAATGTGTTTTTCATATTTGAGAGAACTGGACAATTCAATAAGTTACACATTGAAGGCTTTCTTTGTGATTACATGCACACAAAAGCAGATATCCCTTGTATGTATACTCTAATATTTACCAACTGCACTGATTTTAAACCTCAACAAATGCAAATATACATGCCTTGCTTGTGTCTGTGTGTTTGGTATTTGCCTAATACCTGCCCGTTCTGAAAAGTCACATTAGCATGTGCTATATTTCCATATTTGTCCGGGGCACTTCCTGCATGCTCCGGAGTCAAACATATATTCATAAGAACAGTATGATCAAGCCTCGAGGCACGCAAACTGTGTGTGTGTGTGTGTGTGTGTGTGTGTGTGTGTGTGTGTGTGTGTGTGTGTGTGTGTGTGTGTGTGTGTGTGTGTGTGTGTGTGTGTGTGTGTGTGTGTGTGTGTGTGTGTGTGTGTGTGTGTGTGTGTGTGTGTGTGTGTGTGTGTGTGTGTGCTTTTCCATATGCCAGTATTTGTTGTTCTGTGGTGGGCAAGACTATATCTGTTGTATGATTAGAAGGTGAAATGGACTTTATTTATATATCGCTTATTTCCGTAAAGGCAATCCTTTTAGGGTATAATTTAAAGAGTCCTCTCCTGCTGATGTTCAGGTGTATATCAGTAGTGTCTCTACTTTAAAGAGTCCTCTCCTGCTGATGTTCAGGTGTATATCAGTATGTAGTGTCTCTACTTTAAAGAGTCCTCTCCTGCTGATGTTCAGGTGTATATCAGTAGTGTCTCTACTTTAAAGAGTCCTCTCCTGCTGATGTCCAGGTGTATATCAGTATGTGGTGTCTCTACTTTAAAGAGTCCTCTCCTGCTGATGTTCAGGTGTATATCAGTATGTAGTATCTCTACTTTAAAGAGTCCTCTCTTGCTGATGTTCAGGTGTATATCAGTATGTAGTGTCTCTACTTTAAAGAGTCCTCTCCTGCTGATGTTCAGGTGTATATCAGTATGTAGTGTCTCTACTTTAAAGAGTCCTCTCCTGCTGATGTCCAGGTGTATATCAGTATGTAGTGTCTCTACTTTAAAGAGTCCTCTCCTGCTGATGTTCAGGTGTATATCAGTATGTAGTGTCTCTACTTTAAAGAGTCCTCTCCTGCTGATGTTCAGGTGTATATCAGTATGTAGTGTCTCTACTTTAAAGAGTCCTCTCCTGCTGATGTTCAGGTGTATATCAGTATGTAGTGTCTCTACTTTAAAGAGTCCTCTCCTGCTGGTGTTCAGGTGTATATCAGTATGTAGTGTCTCTACTTTAAAGAGTCCTCTCCTGCTGATGTTCAGGTGTATATCAGTATGTAGTGTCTCTACTTTAAAGAGTCCTCTCCTGCTGATGTTCAGGTGTGTATCAGTATGTAGTGTCTCTACTTTAAAGAGTCCTCTCCTGCTGATGTCCAGGTGTATATCAGTATGTAGTGTCTCTACTTTAAAGAGTCCTCTCCTGCTGATGTTCAAGTTCATATCATGTCTCTATTGTGACAGACACTACAGAAAAGGGAAAACTCACACAAGTTACAATAGGGCCTCTTTAAAGCGTCTAACAATGACTCATATCACAGATAGATGGAGGTTGTGTTTAGTCCTTTTGTTATTCTTGGCATGTGTTTTTGTTTGGGTCTTTATACAGAGGCGTGATTTATAGACATCATTCCACCTGAGCTGTTTTTTTGTTTAGTCTTGAAGAAAAAGGTGTAATAACAGAATACAGTTTCTCACTTTCTGTGATTAAATTGCCTGCTACATCCTGGATATCCCTATTGTTGGTCTGAATTCACGATACTCTGTATACAGGAGTCATCTATTATTCTGTCACACACACACACACACACACACACACACACACACACACACACACACACACACACACACACACACACACACACACACACACACACACACACACACACACACTCAGAAGCTAAAACTGGAGTTACATGCGCTTACAGCATCCACTCTGAATGCAGATATTCAGTGTGCGGGTCAATCTCCTGCAAACTCATAATCAGGCGCCTTATTTATCAAATACAGAAGGAAAATATGAGATTGTTCAGACCCTGATTATGAAACCTGTGCTTCAAATCAACACCTTGTGGGTTTACAATCAACAAAATCACTTTTACCTTTTACCAAATGTACCTGGAGAGAGAATGAAGAGGCCAATGATGTGTCGACATTGAAGAAATGGCACGTTTATTTCTGACTTGTATGAATACCTACAATTGCCAATTACATAATTACTGTCCTGCATTATAATCCATTATATTTTTAATTGTCACCTGGTGCCATCATCATTTTTAAGTTTTCTTTTACAAAAATAAAGACTTTTCCGCCATATATTCCTCCCAAAATATGTGATATTGGGTTTTATAAATACACTTTGATTGATTCCTTTGAACATTTACCTTTAACTAATGTTAAACTATGCAAACTAAGATAGACATTTAAAGGTGGGGTAGGTAAGTTTGAGAAACCGGCTCGAGATACACTTTTTGTTATATTCCATGGAATGCTCTTAACATCCCGATAGCAATGAATATCTGAAGTGCTTTGACAAAAAATCCATAAAGAAATGTCATCTGTGGAAGCCGTAGTACTGTAAAAAGCACGACCAATCATTTTAGCTGGCCCGGCTAAAATAACTGGATGGCCTACCTGCCTGTCAGCCTTCCATCTGTGCACAAACTTATCTCGTGCCCTCATTGGTCATGTGCGCGTTCGTGTGTTGGAGGAGGGGCTCTGTAAGGAAGTGGCAGATTTTTTCCGGTTGTGTATTTTCAAATTCTAGCGATCTCGAGCTGGTTTCTCCAAAATTACCTACCCTACCTTTAAGTACAAACAATGTGACGTTTTACTACTGAAGTGGATATTTTTCCACCTTTTAAATCCAGTAGTTTAATACGACTAATCATGCGCAGACCTTTCAGAAAAAGGCATTTCTCCTAAAAAGTCATTTGGAAAGACACATTACTATCGCAGCAATGTAAACAGTGAATTATTCATATGCAGTGGAGCTTTTAAATCCTCCGTCACTGCTGCCGTCACACAGCCACCGCTAACCTTCATTAGTGGACAGTGTGTGTGTGTGTGTGTGTGTGTGTGTGTGTGTGTGTGTGTGTGTGTGTGTGTGTGTGTGTGTGTGTGTGTGTGTGTGTGTGTGTGTGTGTGTGTGTGTGTGTGTGTGTGTGTGTGTGTGTGTGTGTGTGTGTGTGAGAGTCTGGGTTTCACTGTCCCTCTGTGCTCAGCTCTTCCTCTCGCTGTAACATATCAAAGGCTTTTTAAGTTGAACAGGCTCTCGGGGTAAACTATTCAAGGTTATTTTAGCTTTTTATTCTCTAATCTGTTTTTATGATCAGATGAGCGCCGAGCTTTCCCAAACGTACGCATGTGATGCTTGTTTGAAGTTTAGTCACGGTGTGTGAACACTAATATCCGTGTGTCGCTCTGTACCTGTTGTGTGAACGTGTCGGCAGAATAGTTTTCAGCGTGATTAGACGGCAGATTGTTCCATCGATTGTTCCATTGTTGATCAAAGCTAATGAATTACCGCGGATCCTCTGCTGATCTCTCACTGCTGTTAAATGCTGTTGTGTTAGGAAGTTAAATGCACACTTTAAGAAGAAGGGTAACCTTGAGTCTTCAATATTTATTAAAATACAGCAAACAACATCAGCACAAACAAAGATATTGTTGTTTAAATGTTTATTTCTAACATTTATTTGTATTCTTTGTTTGTTTTGTTGCAGGCTCAGAAATTGAAGTCAAACTCAACAGTCGACGGAGTTTTCTGTGTGGTAAGTTTGCCGCTCATTTTGTACCAAAATTCACCCTGCAAATATATAATTAAATATTCAAAAGGTAACAGTCTACCTTCCTTAGCAACGGTCTGTTATCCTTAGCAACGGTCTGTTATCCTCAGCAACGGTTTGTTATCCTTAGCAACGGTCTGTTATTCTTAGCAACGGTCTGTTATCCTTAGCAACGGTCTGTTATTCTTAGCAACGGTCTGTTATTCTTAGCAACGGTTTGTTATCCTTAGCAACGGTCTGCTATCCTTAGCAACGGTCTGTTATCCTCAGCAACGGTCTGTTATCCTCAGCAACGGTTTGTTATCCTTAGCAACGGTCTGTTATTCTTAGCAACGGTCTGTTATCCCAGCAAGAAATAACAGACCTCTGGAATGTCCAAATCGACCAATCAGAATTGAGTATTCAACTTAGCAGTGTAATAAATATTAATAGTATAGATATATTTCTTTAAAAGTGCCATGAAAGGGCCATGTTGAAGCCATTTTGCATAATTTACCTTTATTTATCAGAATGTTGTGTAAGTGTTATTTTATTATGCAGAGGATGTAATGGATTTTCCTGCTTTTATTTATTATTGTTTTGAGTGATGTTTACTATCGCCATGTTGTTGTGATGTCGCTTGTAGGCGTGGTTTTGGCCCTTTAATTTAGGACAGGTGAACAGGTGCTTACTTTGAGTGGAAGGGCAAACAATTATCAACCGTATAGAAATCGCATAGTGATCTCTGCTCGATAAAAGTTACCCGTATTAGATTTATGGCTTCGAATCCTTTGTTTATGAGTTTTTGTTGACTATTTCCTGAGTTCTATTGAATTGGATCATTAATGTGGATGCACGTTGATATTCTGACCGCTCATAACAAGCTATGTCTTTCATTTTTGGAGGAAATCACAACCTGTACAAAGCTGCCAAACTTGTCTTGTGTGATGAACTCTCAAAAGGATTCCTCTGATCTCCGGAAAAACAATTTGATATGAGACCAAAAGGCGATTTGTTGGAACAACTCAAATAATCTCAAAGTGAAATCCGACCCCTCAGCTGGAAGCCTTCGACTGATCCTTCCCGCCTCCTCTGTAAACTCCTGGTCTTTGTAGTTCCTTTGAGGCTGAAATGGGATTGTTGCTTATCTGGTGGCTTTTAAAGTTCACTTTAAATGTCATTGTACAATAATAAGGCGGTGTTATGCACTGAACTGACATTTAATAGAGGCAGGGACAGGTCTGGAGGAGATGACCCAGACGTTAGCTCGCAGCTTTATTAGCAAGCCAAAGAGCGCTGGTGAAGCTATATATACATCACACACATACACACACGCACACACACACACACACACACATACACACACGCACACACACACACATTTTAGACACAGAAACAACTTTTGATTGGTAAACCGTGTCAAATACCTTTCTCTCTGCATGTACACATTATTTCCTAAATCGTGACAATAGTACCTGAAGCTTAAGACGTTTGGAAGGATTTATTGTTATTGTTTTAACATTTTTGGTCAACATTTATCAAACTGTAATGAAAATATCTCAGAGTCTACAGTGGAGAATATCGTTCTGGACACGTTCATAGCAGCAAATCCAGTTTCTCTAAAGAAATACGTTTTCCAAGACAATGTGAAGTTCATACTGACCAGATTCTTTAACATAAACTATGCTAAGCTAATATACTAATATAAAAAAAGCTTCTCCTAGCATCTTCACAGTGAATTCGGCTCTTTTAGCACCGAGAAAGACAACACCTTTAGATGTTTGGGACATCTGTGAATATTGTTTAAAAAAAAAAAAAGCAGAAGCCTAGGAGTTTCACGTTCAAGCCACTTCAGTATTGACTTTGCTAATCTCCTTTTGTAATACAATGTATGACAAATGCCTTGTTCTGATAATAACAGAAGAGAAAGAATGTCACATTGCATATTTTCGGAAACAGTACTAATGTGATTGTCTCCTGTCCCTCTGTTTCTCTTCCTCAGGACCCTCAGATTGATAATCCCAGCACATCCAACGCCATCCTGAGGAATTCTGCAGTCTCCAGACGGGACGCTGCCTCTCTGCTGCCCCCCCTGGTGACTCTGTGGTACTGCAGCCTGCGGGCGATATCCTCACATCACGTCTTGTAGCCTCGACGCTTCACAGCAAACACAACGGACTGACAAACACACATTTGTATAAAAGAAAAAGCAACATTATATCCTTTCTTCTCAGTAAAAAACCTGTTGTAATATGATTTCCCCTCTGGATTCTATCTCTCATTTGATTCCTATGTTTTTTTAAATGAATTTTGTTGTTTTTTTTGCATTGCAGCTGTGTGCTAAAGCGGTGATCTGTATTCGTTCAGTTTGGCTGTGTTAGGTTAGTTGAAAATAAAAGGGATTTAAGGCTTACGCTTAATACTCGAGGACTACATTCCAATAAACCACAGCTGGTAACTTTGGAAAGGAACACACATGTCATTTAGCGTTGATTTTCAGAGTCAGTTTTCACCCTCGTCTGTTTGTGTGTTGAGGCTATAGGTGGGATCTTTCGCTCAAAAGTCACAGTCAGTTCAGTAACGGCTATATTTGATCACTTGGGCAGCTTTTAGGTGTTATTCAGTCTCCTCTGTGGTTTGTGTTTGTTTTGATAATGACGTGATCTGGTGTTTTACATTTTTACGAACGATTCCACGTGGATATTTACCGGAGAAAAACTACATTTTAAGGTGAACACCGATAACTATCTGCGCCCAAACCGTGTTTACGGTAGCTCATACTGAACACACATTGCCGATGGCTAAAAGCACACAAGGCAAAGACCCACGAACACACACTGCACATGTTCACACACTCAGACAAAATCACACGGAAACACACACACAGCACTAGGCTTTCTACTCAAGTTTTGTTTTACACCAGTTTCTTTGCCAACATAGTGATTCTCAGAGGTCAGAACGCTGCTGTGGATATCTGAATCCACTCATTAGTGATTGTACATAACTTGTAATTGTTAGAAGTCCAAGCCATGTTCAGTGTTGCTCTATTGAAGGTGCCAGAGAACCTGCTGCAGTTTCACCGAAATGAGTTTTTCTTTTTATGTTGATGTACTTTGCTGCACTGCGTCCACGAAAACAAGAGCTGAGGGAAAAAAATAGGCTTATTGTTGTCGAGTATATTCAACGGTGACTCACACCTCCATCCCACTCAACGCTTACTTTACTGTCAGTTCAGTGTTACGACTTATTGACTCACTTGTGAAACTGTCATCACGTGTGTTGGGGAGGAAGCAATCACATGATATTGAACATTTGCTAAACCCCAACCTTACTTACTTTACTGTCATTGCAACTGCTGGCTTTTGTATTCCAGTTACATGTATGCCTATAAAAATAAACTATGGCAGAATTGGTAGTACATTCAGGAAAAAGCAAACTTCCTTCTCCAGGATGACTGGTTTTAAAATATGAACTCTGAATAAAGGTTTATTGTACGCATAACTTGTAACGCCACCATAAAATGTAGTTAGCTATGATCTGCTCCTTGGCTTTGGTTGTACTGTAGCTAGAATGCTAATTGTTCGGCAAGGTGTGCTAGCACTAGCCATCAGTAGCTAGCAGCTACAAAGTTATTCCTTGGACTTTTGCTTCTATTTTTGTTATTCTGGAAGAGTATGCATAACTTGTGACGCCACCATAAAATGTAGTTAGCTATGATCTAATCCTTGGCTTTGGAAGTAACACTAGCCTATGGTACTGTAGCTAGAATGCAAATATTTGTAGCTAGGTGTGCTAACACTAGCTAGCAGTAGGTAGCAACTACCTACTCATTCCTTGGACTTTGGCCTCATTTTTTGTTATTCTGGAAGAGTTTAAAAGTACCTTTAAAGCTCTAAGATAGACATTCTGGCTCATTTTAGTCTTTTTGAACTACAAAGCTGTAAGTAATTGGTACATTTCGTTCATAAAATAAATGTCTGGTAGAGAGGTTCAGCAAACGGTCAATTCTGTGTTATAAAAGAAACTGCAGCAAACAAGTGACTCATGTACTGTGTGTAAATCGTTAAAGCATTTTCTACATTTGTTCCTGCTTACTGCTGGGAAAATGAAAAAGACACAGCGTCGCAATCACGTCTAATTCTCACATGTCGACTTATTCATGTTTGTATTGGATGCATCTGTTTTTTTAATTCTCCCCCCAACACGTGATCAACTCGTTTACATACATCACTGTGGCATGTTGCAGGTTAATTTAACCATTGGGACACTGACAGCAACATTTACAACACGCTGCTTGGGTTTATGTAGCTTCCTCAAAACATCATTGATGTATAGTATAACTTAATGTGATTTACCGAGCATAAACATGGTATATGCACTGTATGGCTGAAACTATAAATTGGACAAGTAAATGTCTGATGATATTCTACTCCAGAGCATTGTGAGCTATTTTGAAATCCAGATAGAGTACATTGAAAAAACCCGAAACTTGTTTTTTAACAACTTATGTGTATATTTCTCCCAGTATGTACTATGGAATATTATTGCATCTGAGAAAGAGGATATCAATGTAACTCTCCTTATGTAGTTATAAACAACTGTATTTCCTAAACGTATTTCTTTTGTACCATAGCCCCATTTATGATGTTGCTTAAAAATAGAAGTAGTTTTTTCTTGTTTTGGCTAAGATTTAAACTTATTTTTATATCTTTTACTTATTTTTTGCTGTTTTTTCGATGAGATGAAGTGGAGTGAGGCGGACCGGGCACAGATGGTTTATATTTAAAACTTTTATAAAACTGTTTATTGCTGTTAACCCTGATTATTTTGGTTTTACTGCTAAAATAACTATGTTGACAATAACAAGAAGTTGAGTTGTCATTGCATGGTGATTGAGAAGGAAATAAATCAATGTTTAAAGACAAATATATTCTATACCATACCATTGAAGGCTTTTTTATGGTATATTTGACCAGAGGTGGGCGACTGAAGATTGAATGTGTGGAAGGAAAGTTATAGAGAAATGTTATGAGTTGCTTCACGACAAAAATTACATTTCTCAGAACTGTGTCTTACAGTATGCTCATTATTTTGTATTTGAATCCCAGTGTCATATCTTCATTGGCCCTAGAAAATGAAGGTATTGTTTATATATGTGGCTCAGAAGGCACATCCTCCTGATGTAAGGGTGCCACTTTTGGACAAAAATGTTAAGGTGTTAAATATGTTTGCTGTCCATCTCAATCCCAATCTGTTGTTTCAAAATACCAACAAAATAAAATGGTGTTTTGGAGATGCGGACTCCCTCAGCTACCTGGCATCATTAACTTCTTAGCTTGTGAAAATGTAAAATCTATTGTACAAAAGTTACGATTAAAAACTGTTAAATCACCCGGACTGTTTTTTCATGCTTATTTCACTGAATCAGGAAAATAAACACACATAAGGGATATCAATCATTAAAGAGGACATAGGTTTCATATTAGTGTTTAGTAGCTCGACTGTGACATGTTTCCACGTACGTTATTTTGTCAATAAATTCCTATCTGTAGAAGAAAAAGGCAATTTTGGAGTCCCACAAGGTACTAGTGTGGGTCCCCTGTTGTTTTTCTAGTTTTCTACACAGTCAAGACACAACTAAAAACTTAACTACAATATTTTAACAGAAATATGCATCAAATGGTAGAACTTCAATCACAAAACAAACCTATGACATGAATGCATATCAGTATGTAGTGTCTCTACTTTAAAGAGTCCTCTCCTGCTGATGTTCAGGTGTATATCAGTATGTAGTGTCTCTACTTTAAAGAGTCCTCTCCTGCTGATGTTCAGGTGTATATCAGTATGTAGTGTCTCTACTTTAAAGAGTCCTCTCCTGCTGATGTTCAGGTGTATATCAGTATGTAGTGTCTCTACTTTAAAGAGTCCTCTCCTGCTGATGTTCAGGTGTATGTCAGTATGTAGTGTCTCTACTTTAAAGAGTCCTCTCCTGCTGATGTTCAGGTGTATATCAGTATGTAGTGTCTCTACTTTAAAGAGTCCTCTCCTGCTGATGTTCAGGTGTATATCAGTATGTAGTGTCTCTACTTTAAAGAGTCCTCTCCTGCTGATGTGCAGGTGTATACTGTATCAGTATGTAGTGTCTCTACTTTAAAGAGTCCTCTCCTGCTGATGTTCAGGTGTATATCAGTATGTAGTGTCTCTACTTTAAAGAGTCCTCTCCTGCTGATGTTCAGGTGTATATCAGTATGTAGTGTCTCTACTTTAAAGAGTCCTCTCCTGCTCATGTTCAGGTGCATATCAGTATGTAGTGTCTCTACTTTAAAGAGTCCTCTCCTGCTGATGTTCAGGTGTATATCAGTATGTAGTGTCTCTACTTTAAAGAGTCCTCTCCTGCTGATGTTCAGGTGTATATCAGTATGTAGTGTCTCTACTTTAAAGAGTCCTCTCCTGCTGATGTTCAGGTGTATATCAGTATGTGGTGTCTCTACTTTAAAGAGTCCTCTCCTGCTGATGTTCAGGTGTATATCAGTATGTGGTGTCTCTACTTTAAAGAGTCCTCTCCTGCTGATGTTCAGGTGGATATCAGTATGTAGTGTCTCTACTCTCTTAGAGATGTCCCGCCCCTTAGCCTATCACGTACAATGTGTTGGAGCTCCAGCCAATAGAAGTGCGAGTGTTAGATAGTGATGTCACTGTGTTCTGAAACGTTGGGATTTTAGGCTTTTCACACCATTTCCATGCACTAAAACCTATATAACACACTACAGGTAAGGGAAAACCCACAGAAAGTACAGCATGGCCTCTTTGAAGACAGTTCGAAGTGATCCTGATAACACCTCGCAGGTTAATCTCCTTGACCTCGGGATCAAAGACAAAGGAAACAAGAGGAGCGAAGAGATGAGAGCGGATAAAGAAAGAGTCATCTGAGGTTTCTGACAACTTTATTTGGTAGAAAGCATAAGGGGCACCAGGTCAGCTGAGCTCTCTGTGGGTCTTTATTGTTCAGTGTTGCATGAGGAGAAGAAAAGGGAAAGAGGACAGAAGTACAGACTCCCTGCATCAAGGTGGATGGATCGCTATAACTTAAACTAATTATAACTTCAAATAGTTAATGAAACGTGACACACTGGGCTTGAAAACCTCCTTTAAAACAGAGCATTACTTGATTTGAAGAAGTAATCACTGCCATGTGCAGTGGCGACTGGTCATTAGGGGCAGGTGGGGCACAGCCCCACCTAGTGTCAGCAGAAAGTATTACAAATAATGATTACAAAAATGCAAAAAAATAAATAAAAAAATATATAAAATATATTTTAAGATCATGTTTAATCATCTGATTCGTCTGTACATTGCTGTTTTAGTCTGTGTTCTTCTAATTAGTGTGTCTACAGTCACAGTGTGTGCCTATTGAGCTGTTTAGAGCCATGTGGGACAAAACCTGATTATGCCCCTTCCTCTCGCTGTGAAGTCAACGGTGACTGTAAAAACTTCACTGCGCATGCTCAGAGTATTTTGTAATGTAAGGTGTGGCAAAAAAATAATGACCAGAGGGGCACGGAGCTACCATCCCCACCATACGTCATCTCAAATCATTCAGAGCTGATTGGCTGTAAGTACGTGTGCCGCGAAAAGTGTGCTGTGTGAAGAAGAGACGAGAGAGCTGCAGTGACGCGTCCTAAAACCAGGAAGTAAGCACAAAAAAGCAATGAGATTTCTCCAGAGGATTTTAGAAAATAGCTCGAAATAAGATCTGTGGGAAACGTACCTGTTAGATAAATGCACGTTTTGATTAGCCGGATAACATCCACATGTCTACCCTACTTTTATAATTTTTTTATCATAAATCTATGGATTAGATTTATGATAGACTTTTGAAACTACAAGAACATAAGGAGGACTTTTACAAAAAAGTAATAGAAATGTTTGTCCAGAAGGATAGGAAAATGGACTTCATCTTCAAGTCAAGGTAAGACCGCCATTTTATTGAAAATGGGATCTTACTAAGAGAGAACAATTCAATATTTAAATGATAAAATGACATTTTTTGGGTATCCTTTTGTTGAACTGTCTGTTTAAAATTAATCGAAGCATCAGACAAAAAAAAGCTTTTGAAAATAATATTATATTTTGGTTTAGGTCAAAATATAATATTTGTAAACCTGAAGAGTCAGTGCCAGTGCCTCACCAGCCATGAACCTCACTGCACGTCACTGCAGAAGCTTATATATAGACATCTACGTTTTTTGTGCCCCACCACTTTTGTACATATAAAAACGCCACTGGCCATGTGTTCCAGAATTGTTACTAGCCCCCAAAAAGTCTTTATATAAAACAATTGTGCAAACTCTTTTTAAGGTTTGAATCAATTCTCTCTCAATTTGCACTTTTAAAAACATGGAAAAACAATCACCTGATAGAAACTATTAAGCTTGTTTAATTCACAGTGCACAATCTTGCAAATCTAATGTATAACACTACATTTAAGAAGTCATTACAGCTTCAACGCCAAGGCTAATTTAATTAAATGAATTGGAAAAAGTCAATTAAAATGTGTCGTTATGCAAACTCTTAAAGGTTGAAATCAATTCCTATCTAAATTGCCCTTTTATAACTAACAATGGTCGTGAAACACTCTGAGAAAGGAGAACAGATTACAAAGAGCACTAACTACGGTAATACTCATCCACATTTATATCTGTTTGTTGAATTGGTAAAACCCATATTTAACATTTTTAAGTACAGTTCTGCAGGAAATTTGTTGGGGAATAATTTCCCCTGCATGTCCTCCTTCGCCCTCTGACGCAGATGCCCAGCCTTGAGCAGCCGTTATCGCCCTTAAGGAGGGGCTGCCCTAGCATTTTGTTGTTGTTACCAGTTTGTGACTGGGCAACTGTCGGTCAGAGATAGTTATTGTTGTGGGACATCAGAGGCCTGTACTACGAAGCCGGATTTTCGCTTAGCCGGCTGACTTCAGGGAAAACTCGGGCTTTCCGGTCCTACGATGCTGGTTCTCTTTTTAGCGGGCTAGATCTCCATGGTAACTTATGCTGAGCGGCAAACCTGCTCCGGAGCAGGTTAGGTTGCAGGCTAAGAGATCAACTCAGTGAAAGCACCGCCTGCTGACCAATCAGAGCTCCGTGTGCGGAGTTTAAAGCTATCAAGTCATATTACAGGATAGAGGAAATACAGAAAAACTGCCGTTGCAGGAAAGACGGCCGGCAAAAATCAACTGACTGTGTGAACGTGAAAATGAATAGAATATCCCCTCCCATCTTCAGAGCAATCTGACTATTATAACATTAGCGTTAAGAAAGCTTACTTAAATGTCTGCCACGACATAAGTAACCGGATCAGAGTAACATTACGTACAGTCCGCGGCACTGTGAGTGCAGACGTCGATGTGTCCCATTATCATTCATATCATATCACATCATAATGTATCATATATTTCCTTATTTGAGTCAGCTGAGCCGTATCTGGCCGTGCAACACTCACAGTGTCACATACTGTATGCAGAAGTATTATTTTAAGCAACACATTAAGTTGACGAAACACTCGAGTCAAATGTAATTAATTTGAGTTAATGTACGCATTCAAATGCTTTTTCTTTTACCAGCTGTATTCACCTTGCAGGTGCAGCTATGTGGCTTTGATCCTGGATAAAGTGTTTAAGTCATGGATGTTTAAAGTTTAACTTCTTCATATTTGACTAATATTAAAGTTCACTTTTCATTCAGGAAGTATGACGCTGCGCTGTCAGTACGCTTGTCCGTGTTTGAGATTGGTCGAATGCTCCAAATACCACCCCTTTCATGTGAACCCGCACCTAACTAGATAGAACACGGCTGGCTTGAGCGATCCACTTGATAACCGGCGTCGTAGTACAGTTTAGCGCCAGCGCGTATGTTTTGGATTGGGCCAACCGGCTAACTCAAACATATCCAGGTTAGGTTGAACCAGCTTCGTAGTACAGGCCTCTGGAACACATCCTTCTCTGGGTGTAGATGACCTCGAGCCATAAGCGACAACAAATGTGATTCAGTGTCCTCAGCTGTTTAGTCTATCTATTGAAGAATGTTGATTATTACACTCTGAACTAGTTCAAACCTGGAGCTACAGGAGGGGTCTTCAGAATTGATTGTGGCATCTCAACCGTGTGGTCAGATCGTGGCCCCGTGACATGTCTTGTGAATTCTCCGGCCGATACTCCAAATAAACCGTCAAGTGTTTGCCATCAAAGCTCCAGCTCTCCATCGTGTCTCTCTTTGAGTCCTGACTCCAATCGCTTCAGAAGTTTCCCCCACAAATACATACAGTATATACTTAAACACAACATTATCCCTTTCCCAGCCTAATACGTTTTTCTAAGGCATAATACATCTTAGATCTACTGCAGTCCTTTGTACAACTAAGAATCTATATTAATTATTGCCAACAATTCGGTACTAAATGAAAAAGAACGCTGTGTTTTAGACCAAAGAGCTGTTATTCCTGTAAGAAACACCATCATACCTAAAGCAGATCTACTACTGAATAAGTTGCTCACATCAACCCCCCACCACATTCAACAGCTGTGAGTTATCACGTGCCTGAATTTATGCATACTAATTGTTAATATGTGGCCTGACATGTTTCCAGACCGAAGGAGAAGCTGCTGTATCTCTTACATCCAGCAGTCATGAGGTATGGTATCACTGCCTGGTATGGTAACTTGACAGTGCAGTCAAAGTCACAGATCGCTCGCCTGGTACAGACTGCTATGAAGATTATGGGGGTTAAAAAACACCCATCTCTCCAAAACATATACGAGCAGTCGATTATCAGACTGGCAAAAAAAATTGTGTCTGATCCCACCCACATACTCCACCCAGAATTCCAGCTCCTACCTTCTGGTAGAAGATTCAGGGTTCCCAGGAGCAGGCTGAACCGCTATAAGCACTCATTCCTACCTATGTCCATTAAGCTTCTTAACATTCACATGAAATGATATGTAGTCAAATGTAATGAAATGTACTTTTTAAATGTTGGCCATGAGGGTTGTGCAATAGGTCGCCATTGTCAGTATGTGCGTCTGTGTATTGTGTTTGTTCAAACGGTGTATGACTGATGATATGTGTATGTCTCTTAATGTCCACTATGTTTGTATATGTACATGTATGCACTGCAGGACGGAGTCCAGAACAAATGTCCTTACGGGGACAATAAAGTATATCGTATCGTATCGTATCGTATCGTATCAGTCAGTACTCAGGTCCAGACTCTAATGTAAACTAGACTTCACTGGAGAACCAACCCGAACAGTGAGGAAACACAAAAGATGAAACAAAGAGGCCTTTTGTGCACGAGATCAGGACCATAAACCCAGACTGAAGGAGAGGTTCTGGTCCAGGTTCTGGTTCTGGTCCAAGCTCATCCAGACCGAGCAACTGGTCTTCAAGGCAAGGCAAGGCAAGTTTATTTATATAGCACCTTCAACCTCCCTAAATTCTCCCACACCGTCCCTTAAGTTCCTTGTTTACCAATATCTGCAACATGACACTGGTGTTATTGAAACAGCAGAACCATGAATGGGTTTAAATCAGGACATTATTAATTAACACCATTAATCTCATGAATTAAAAGAGAGTTATTTGTATGGTAAAGTGATGTAAAAGCCGACAGCTCCATGTGTTATATAAAACAGTGTAATTGACATTTAGGACTGACGCATTTCCAGCATTATGAATAAAACATTAAAAGCAAAGGGTGATGGGTAAACTGTCTGACGCCTCCACATCTTCGTCATAAATGGCAGGAAATGAGTCTGACATTTGAGTGTTATTCCTAATCATAATCCTGCATTATCTTTAAAGCAGCCATTAGACCAAATGCATGCCCTTAAGTCTTAATACAGAGCACCTTAATGACATGCATCGCAGAATAAGCACTTCTGAGAGGAGTGGGGTAAGTATGTGAAATGGCAGTGAATGCAACCTGTTAAAAGAAGGCAGCAAAATGTGCATTTTCAGACCATTTACATGCACTAAAACCGGAACACAACAGGAGAGGAAAAACCACAAAAGGACAATAAGACCACTTTAGAAACAACTGAGAAAGGATGTTGGCTTTTCCCAAACATTCACAAAACATAAGTAAGAAAACAAGATGAGCATTAATTAACTGCCTCGTCTTGGTTTGAAATACAAAATAAAATAATAATATTTTTGAAGAATTGTGTGAAAGATACAGTTTATGATTGTGAAGTATAACCTAAAACATATATAACTTAACTTATGTGCAGTTTCAGATAAAAAAGGAAATCTTATCGACATCTTTTATTGATAATAGTAATCCAAATATTCATAATACATGGCTTTAAAACAACACTTTGATAAGCAATGATAAATAATGTCATTTAAATATTGATTATATACATACTCTTGCATTAAAATCGTTACCCCTTAGTTTATCCAGTTTGTCTGTTTATAAAAAGGAATGAAAAATGTAAATTATGGACAGATTTAAGGGAGCTTAGATAAAAAAAATGAAGGCACTGTGACCTCAAATACAATTAAATATATTTTTGGTACATGTACTGTGTGTGTGTGTGTGTGTGTGTGTGTGTGTGTGTGTGTGTGTGTGTGTGTGTGTGTGTGTGTGTGTGTGTGTGTGTGTGTGTGTGTGTGTGTGTGTGTGTGTGTGTGTGTGTGTGTGTGCATGTGTGCGTGTGCGTGCGTGTGTGTTTAAGTAGATATATGTGTACATGTGTAGATATTTGTCATTTCAAACAACCCCTTATATTTGTCATTTCAAACAACCCCTATGTACTTTTTCGTTTGAATGTGATTCTCCAATAAATGAAAAATAAAAATAAAGGTGTTTTTGGGGAATTCAATGATTTTATATTCTGCGGGGGCACTTCCTTCCATTCATTGTGAAATAAAGCTTCAAAGCAGGTCTGTAAAAAGTCAACCATCAAAATGACTTTCGCTAGATGTGGAGAATTAGATTTGGAGCAGGCGGCTTTTCACATGCAGAGATGGAGTTTATTAAGAGTCATTCAAGTCCTATTTCCTCGCTGTGGCATGGCTTCAGTGGATATGAGCCATACTGCGAGAACAGGAAGGTGTTAGCTGTAATAATAATGAGAAGAAGAAGAAGGAGTGAAGGCTAGTCAGAACTCCAATTACATTGTTCCTGAAAACTGACAGGAAATTACTTTGTTTCTCTGAACGGGAAAAAGTTATTTCTTACCCACTTATCTGATTCTATTTTAAATGCAACCCTTTTAAAGTTCCATAAAGCCCTTTATGACGCTTCTTCGTTGAATACTCGATTCTGATTGGTCAATTTGGACATTCCAGGGGTCTGTTATTTTTCGCTAACAGACCGTTGCTAAGGAGAACAGACCGTTGCTAAGGAAGGACTATGTGCAGTCAAATCAATCCGCAGAAATAAGTACGAACAACTTAAACACTAAAGGGAACAGCAGAAGAAGACAGACAGGAAGTAAACACTAAAGGGAACAGCAGAAGAAGACAGACAGGAAGTAAACACTAAAGGGAACAGCAGAAGAAGATAGACAGGAAGTAAACACTAAAGGGAACAGCAGAAGAAGACAGGCAGGAAGTAAACACTAAAGGGAACAGTAGAAGAAGACACAGGAAGTAAACACTAAAGGGAACAGCAGAAGAAGACAGACAGACAGGAAGTAAACACTAAAGCCCGTGTCACACTGTCCCAAAATTGACACCAGATGGACACACGAATATGGAATTGTGAATTTGGCCACGAACTTGGTCAACAGCCAAGCAACAGCCGAAGCAAGTACGATGCCTACAGAAGGCCACATGATGGCACCCGAACCACACACTCCGTCATGTTGTTTCCATAGCAACAACAACTTCCTGTCAACAGCGTAAACTCGCCCTCAAAATAAAAGCATCTAAATAAAACAGGAAGTTAACCTAAATTACATTTAAGACATACAACTGCAACAAAAGTAACAAAAACAATAAAATATCCTTTTCAGTTTCACAGAACTCAAATTGGGTTATTTACATAATATGTTTACATGATTTTGTTGTGCAATAAATGCAATGTCGATGTCATCGTACTATAATACGATGGCTACACGACGGCATTGCGAGAGCTTCACATAGTCGTGTTGCCTTCCTAAGACAATCGGGTAGCTTCTTGTTTCCTTCGTATACACAAAAACATCTGAAATGAACCCCCCTTCGAAGCGGGTCTGTAAAAAGACAGCCATCAATATTACTTCCGCTAGATGTGGAGAATTAGATTTGGAGCAGGCGGCTTTTCGCATGCAGAGATGGAGTTTATTAAGAGTCATTCAAGTCCTATTTCCTCGCTGTGGCATGGCTTCAGTGGATATGAGCCACACTGCGAGAACAGGAAGGTGTTAGCTGTAATAATGAGAAGAAGAAGGATTGAAGGCTAGTCAGAACTCCAATTACATTGTTCCTGAAAACTGACAGGAAATTACTTTGTTTCTCTGAACGGGAAAAAGTTATTTCTTACCCACTTATCTGATTCTATTTCAAATGCAACCCTTTTAAAGTTCCATAAAGCCCTTTATGACGCTTCTTCGTTGAGTACTTGATTCTGATTGGTCAATTTGGACATTCCAGGGGTCTGTTATTTTTCGCTAACAGACCGTTTCTAAGGAGAACAGACCGTTGCTAAGGAAGGACTATGTGCAGTCAAATCAATCCGCAGAAAGAAGTACGGACAACTTAAACACTAAAGGGAACAGCAGAAGAAGACAGACAGGAAGTAAACACTAAAGGTAACAGCAGAAGAAGACAGACAGGAAGTAAACACTAAAGGGAACAGCAGAAGAAGACAGACAGGAAGTAAACACTAAAGGGAACAGCAGAAGAAGGCAGACAGGAAGTAAACACTAAAGGGAACAGCAGAAGAAGGCAGACAGGAAATAAACACTAAAGGGAACAGCAGAAGAAGACAGACAGGAAGTAAACACTAAAGGGAACAGCAGAAGAAGGCAGACAGGAAGTAAACACTAAAGGGAACAGCAGAAGAAGACAGACAGGAAGTAAACACTAAAGGGAACAGCAGAAGAAGACAGACAGGAAGTAAACACTAAAGGGAACAGCAGAAAAACTACTCAAATGAACTAAAACAATAACACTAATTGCCCTATTTACTATAAACAAACACATTTTAAGTATTCAATTATATAAACAAATGAGTGGAGTGGCTCCTATAGCAATTGCAACATCAGCCAAAATGAATGCAATTCTTTCCCAAATGGTTCATTTTGGAGGCCTTATAGATAAAACCAGAGTTTCTAGCTTCCTGTGCATTTAATCTGAACACAGTTTGGGTTTATATTGCCCTGTTTTGGGGATTCGCAGTTATCTAATAAGCACCTTGACTTCACATGAATAACAACCAGAATAAAACTGAGCCATTAAAATTGACCCTCGCTGCTCACACTCATAGCACAATATATATATTTTTTTTTTACCGTTTATCAATACAGGAGCTGCTCTCATTAATACACAGTTTCTAAGAGGAGGTTGTAAAACTCCAGAGGTCTCTTGACACCGGCGTGAATTAACAATTATTAATGTTTCCTCAGAGACTCAGTGAGGTCCTGTGAGGCCGATTCATGTCGCTGTGACAAATAGTTTATGAATACTAATCGATGTGTTTGTCGTAATTATCTGTGGTTCTTTACAGTCATAGTTTAATTAAACGGGGTGTTTATAACGACGATGACTGAACTGCATTTTTCTGTGAGCATCCTGGTGTAAAACAGACAGTAACGGGACTATAATGGGATACAGAAACATTTATATAATATTTATGAAAGAGAGAAAACATTAACAAAGTGGAGAAATGATAATAATTATGTATGATATAATTAAGGCTGATTTGGATTTAGATAAAGGGGTTATTGCAACACGGTGAATTATACAATGAGGTGTAAATACATAGAATAAGACTCCAAGATGACAGTGTTACACAATACTGTACAGAAGGAAAGTTCATGTTTGTTTTGACATAATGTGATACTAAATGTAAGCTTTAAGAGCAAAGATGAGTTAACATATCTTACATTATCATTGCTAACCATTTCATTGTAAATAAAGGTATCAGTGAACAATTTAAATAACTTAATTCAGTGAAACACGTGTGCCTGTGCGCCCCATGAGATCTGTTTTAGTGCAAATATTGAATATATCTATCATTTGTTAAGCCAGTCACTGATTTTCCTTCTCTATATATCTGCTTACAGTGTGCTTCGGTCTCTCTACGACTCATTTCCGTCCTCTTCGCTGTGGTCGAGGACTCGGGGTCAGCTGAGTCACTTCTGTGATCGATGACTCATCCGGGTCTCCGTCTTTATGCCATTATGGACCAATTACAGCGCTTAATTTGGGCGGCAGGTCTGAGGATTACAAAGCACACTGCTGTCCTTGGCCTTCCTACACACACACACACACACACACACACACACACACAGAGAATGAAGAATGTTTTCCTCCGTCAGTGTTGTCCTCTGTTCAATCTCAGCATGCACTGCACCGTCATAAGTGGCCTTCTGGCCGAACAAAGAGAGTCCTTTTTATCGCCAAAGTGCAAAGTTGCGAAGGATGAAAGAGAAGCTATTGACGCGATGCATCAGCTTCATCGTGTGTGTGTGTGTGTGTGTGTGTGTGTGTGTGTGTGTGTGTGTGTGTGTGTGTGTGTGTGTGTGTGTGTGTGTGTGTGTGTGTGTGTGTGTGTGTGTGTGTGTGTGTGTGTGAATCGCAATACAAGTTGTTTTGTTCCCCAAATTCGTTTAAGACTGAAATAAGCAATGTCACACTATTACTACTACACACAGTGAAATGTTTTTGACTTTTTATGATGTGCCCCGGTGGATTGGATTGATGTTTTATTGGTCTACAGAACTGAGGACATTTGCATTAGCCTGAGTTTAACTTTGTTTATTGCAAAAGTTAGCTAACACGCTAAACTAAGAGGATAAACATAGTCAATGTAACACCTCTGCTAAGCATGTTAGCATTGATGTTGTCATCATGCTAAAATTAGGCTAAAAGCAAGGCTATCTCAAGTACAACATTACTGCTTATCAGCCTTTGTTTATTGCTTAAGTTATCATGCTAACAGGTTAAACTAAGAGGACAAACATGGTCAATGTAACACCTCTGCTAAGCATGTTAGCATTGTTGTTGTCATTATGCTAAAATGAAGCTCAAAGTATAGCATCACAGATCTGCTTGGCTGCATGATGTTGTCCTATGTGTCTGGTTTGTTTCTCTGCAACTAAACTTAATCTCAAATTGCAACCAAATGGCTTGAGTTAAACCCTCTGCAAATTGTTTATGGCAACTAAAGCCAGCCGGGTGATTTCAGAGAAACATTGTGGTTGCTAGCGCTAAAGAGAAAAGACACATTACTTCTCGTATTAGCACTGAATGCTCCTCTGTAGCGAGTCGTTAACTTTGTGCATTTTGATCATAATTAAATGGAGATGTTGTGGAACATATGGGACCAAAACCAAACATGTGTCTGTCTTTTAGTCTCCGAGTCTAATGACTGAAAAACAGATGCTAAGTGTTTATCATGAAACTCCAGGCAGGTGGCATGGATTTTACAAGGCCTCCTTTTTACCGTCTGCCCCTTCTTTGTATGTTTGCGATCGAAATTCGGGTCCAAGCATTGAGCTTTTTAAATATCGAACGTCCTCTAAAATCACAAATCCCTCTTCACCCTCAGAACTGGTTTAAAAACATCTGAGATGAGATGAAAGTGCACCACTTCCTCGGGTATTGAGCACAGTGGAGATGCCAGCGACCCACTTAATGCTAAACACTGCAGTATTTTATCTTGGGAAGAAGTACAGTGAGCTGAGAGTGTATAAAAGGAGCACTTATCTCCTCCTGGTCACTAATGGTGGTCACAGCGGCAGCATTTGGCCTCAGGTAATGTACAAAAACCTTTCAAGTTTCAAATTAGACTTCAAAGAAAGAAGACAAAGCAAAGGTCAGATAAACAGGGGGTGGAGAAAGCTTTCAATGGCGGAGATTTACAGCTTTTGTTGATGGGATTTCTGGAAATGAACGTTGATCAGGGACGATGTGAATGGATGAATTAGTTCAGGTTGTTTGTGGTGTTTTAAAATAGGACCTCTGTGGCTTATTACATATTAAACAGTAGTGTTTTGTAGCTTAATTTGACACACTCTCAAAGGACTTTTTATGACAATTCATGACATAATACACTATAGGCGCTTTCACACCGCAGTACTTTTCCCACAAAGGTTCATCAGAGTTTAGTTCATGAGAACTAAGTACATATCGCGTTCACACCGGAATAAATCCCTGGGGGAGGATTAGGCAAATGAAGCCGCTGACGTCACTTCTTCTTCTTCTGCTTTGGGTTTACTGGCAGGCCGCAAACCACTTCACGGCGTATACTGCCACCCGAAGTCCCCGGCCGGAAGTCCCCGGAGTTGGGGACTGGCTTCAGTAGAAGCTGCTGGGACTCCCAGCAGCTTCTACTGAAGCCTTCAGAGTAAATCGCCAGAACGCCGACACCTCCTCATCTCCACCGCTCCCATGTTTTCTTTTGTGTTGCCATAAGTTAGTTTCTCTCCGTTTGTGCGCTCGGCGAATGCTAATGCTAATAATGCTAATGCAAGGATAATAAAATGGCGGCTTCACAAAACTTTTTGGGAGTTTTACGGGGCGTGGTTTGCAATCCGCCCAGCCAATCAGAAATAGGAACCTTTTTCCGTCCCTGCTCTCTAGCAGGGACGGAAAAGGGGGTAAAAAGGTTCTCATGAACTAATGTGAGTTCCGGATTTTTTTGGTGTGAACGCGACATTTAGGAACTATATCGGAACTAAAGTGGGAAAAGTACTGCGGTGTGAAAGCGCCTTATGACTTTTTATTGCATACTACTACTTTTTTTTTTTGACATACAATAATTACTTTTTACAATTACTTTTTTGACAAACTATACTATATCTTTTTATGACCTATGTCTTTTTTGACGTATAAAACTATGACTTTTTATGACTTACTATACTATGACCTTTTCATGACATACTAATATGACTTTTTGGAGATACTATACTACAACTTTTTCATATCCTAGTATACTATGACTCTTAAATGAAATGTATGACCTACTCCCAAAGCTTAGTGAGCAGAATTTAACATTTGTTACAAGAGGAAAAGGTAATCTAAGGTAAAAATGCAATATGCAAATGATCAGTGACATGAAAGCGTTGTCTACCCTGATTTTATTTACCTCTACATCACCGACTGTGAAGTATTTTGAAACGCAGCCAGACCGTGGAGCGTCCTCAGCTCCTGGAAACGATGTATGCCGGTGCTTTCTTCCTGTTATTGTCCAACATTTGCATAAAATGGTATAATTCTTGAAGATGTTGAGATCATCTTGGCAATAAAGCCCTCACCCCATGACTAAATACACAATCTGTCGTGTACTTTAAAGCACACAGCAGCTTTTTGTTAGTGAAATACTGACATGAAAAAAGAACTGGATTCATTTTGAACACAGTATGTATGTGGAAACACAAAGGCACTGCAATACCAATACTAAACACACATTTATACAAATAAAATATGTTTGTGCACACCTCCCAATGTGCATTATATATGTTATTAAATACTCCTCTGTTTGACAGGACACACAGAAAAGATCACTATAAGGCAATATAATCGTCATAACTACACTGTAGCTATGTACGTATGACCAATAAAAGCCTTGAGCCTTAAAAAAAGCATATTTATAATTTAACTGATGTATTTGAGTCTGCTGCAGAACTGAGTCTTTTGAGATGTTGTGTATTATTATTATGCAAAAGGTTGATTCAGAATTAAGTGCATTGAGTTTGCTGAGCCACTCTCTTGGACAGAGTCTATAGTGTTTGCTGAGTTTGACTCTATTGACATCCTGAGAACACCGATCAATACCATCTTATAACAATAGAGAAAATAACACACACAGAGACGCACGTGCGCGCGCGCGCACACACACACACACACACACACACACACACACACACACACACACACACACACACCACACACACACACACACACACACACACACCACACACACACACACACACACACACACCACACACACACACACACACACACACACACACACACACACACACAGGGATGGGTACCGAGCCCCGGTATTAAACGGGCCCCGGGGCTGAATTATTAAAGACCGTGGTACCGTTAAGCTCCGACGTTATCGGTCTTTTTATCGGTACTGGAGACATCTAAAAAATATGTCATGTGTATTATTGCTACACAAACATTATATTGCAGTTTTAGTGTCGCCAACTCCGTTTCTAATACGCAAAAAGACTGCAAAATGCGTCATTTTTTGTATTTTCGATCTCTCCAATCCAGACGAGAGATCTCTCTCCCCCGCCTGCTTGCGAGGGGGCGGGGCAGTTTACACACACGCAGCTGCTACATGCAGCAACACACACACACGGAGGAGATGGCGGAGAGAACGCGCTCCGAAGTGTGGTTAAACTTTACCCGTCTCGCTCGTTGCCTAAAGTGCAATAAGAGTTTAGCATGTCAGGGCGCTAACACGAGCAATTTGTCTAAACATCTTGCAAAAGTGCACCACGTTCAGACGGAGAAATGCACCGGGTTCGACTGTCTTTCTAGTAGCTCTGTAGCCCCATCCACGAGTAACGTTTCCACGTCAGGTATATTATGTATGCTAGCAGCAACACACAGAGCTAACTCAATGATTCAAACATGGGTTAATGATTAGAGGGAACTGAGTTATTTAGTTTGTTAACGTTTCAGCCATTCTGTTCACAGTTCTGTCATCAGATTATTTAATATGATTTGTTAAAACGTTGTTGTTTCTGTTGATGTGAAATATTATGTATTTCATTTAAATAAAAAGCAATGTTAGTTTTGTTCACAATTTGTTAATTTTCATTTAATTGTATATTTGAATAGGGACAATGCACATTAATGAACACTTTAGACAAATAATGCTTCAAGTGTAAATATGCCGGATTTTAGCTTTGAGCTAATTTCCATCCGTAGTCCCTGACATACAACATATAGTTAGTTTACCTCATTTTTCTCTCCAAAAGAACCGATAAGAGTACCGTTAAAAGACCGGACCGATAAGCGGTATCGATAAAAGTAGTAGTACCGTTAAAACCTTAACGATACCCATCCCTACACACACACACACACACACACACACACACACACACACACACACACACACACACACACACACACACACACACACACACACACACACACACACACACACACACACACACACACACACACACACACACAACACACACCACACACACCACACACACACACACCATGTTTACATCACTTCAGGGGACATTGCATTGACTTACATGCATTTCCTGGAGACTTATCCTAACCTTAACCATAACCAACACATGCCTAACCCTAACCCTTCACCCTAAAATTAATGATTCCCCTCATGGGGAGGCGAGTCCCCACACGTGACTGTGTAAACATATGTAGGTCCCCACAAGGATAGTAATGCTAGGTCACACACAGTATATCAGATCCAGTTAGCATACGAAAAGGCATCAAAATGTTTTAATTGTAAACGTACATATGTATGCTCGTACGGACACAAACAGTATGGTGAGCTGCCCTTTGTTAATAGAAGTCTCAACAACAAACCGGTGCAAACATGAAGACAAAACATGAAAACTCAATGTATAGACATCACATGTTTATATAGACATACAGTACTGTTTAAAAGTTTGTCTCAGCTGTCTTCAGTTTCCTTACAATAATGGCTGTTTTAACAATTAAAAACAGCCCAGGATGAGAAATTGCAATTAACCCTTGATCATTATTTAACTTCATTGATATTTGAAATACTAAAACCCTAAACTAGCCGTCTGTGTCATATGTTAAATTTGAAGAATGATAAAGAAACATTAGTTAAAGAGGACATATTATGCTCATTTTCAAGTTTCATATTTGTATTTCTGCCAGGTTATTTGACCAATTAGTTATTTTTGTTTTATTGAACTGTTGCTCAGAGGTATCTGTGCCTCTGGATATCTCCTTTTTAATAAACAAATGATGTTTTGTTCTTCTCCTCGTTAGTCTGGTTAAACTTTGTCACAGCATGTTGTTCTCCATGCAGAGAACATTATTGTTTTCTTGGAGTTTCTACAACCTAATTTGAACATATAAAGTAATCCTCTTAACTGACTGGACCCAAACCAGCTTTACTGGCAGGAGACAAACTTTTGAACAGTAATGTAACTCCACTGTGCATAAAAAGTGACATTACAATTATTGATTAAGGTTTCAACACATCTGGTACAGGGAGAAACGTTTTGACATCGGAGAACCTGCTGTGATATGCATCAAATACATAATATTTCGAAATGAAAAAGGTTACAAGAAAAAACAGGGTAATAGACATCCGTAGTGCAATTATAAAATTATTGTGTAACTGTAGTGTTTGCATAATTAATAAATATCACATATCAAAAGTGAAATTAACTGGAGGTCATGAGAAAAGATGTTTAATGTATCTTCACAGTAATTATGTTATGAATTAATAGACGTATGAATACCATCAGTAGTAAGTGTTTGATGATACCTTGAGGTTACATTGCAGCCCATTATGAACATTACATTTGGATTGCATAATATTATCCCACAGAGGGTCCTAATGTACTGGTAAAGCATTTCACTTATAGTGCATATACAGAGGTCCAATACGGAGGCAAACGCTCTACAACGATCTAAGACATTTGCATTAGGAGAAACGTGATGAAGCTCCACAACGATTGCAGATATAAAAACACCAACTTGAGGAAACATGCGTAGCGTTTACTAAAAGCTACAGATACAAAACGCTGCAAGAAGCTCAAAACACAACGGAGACCAGGGGACACACACAGCTAGGAGACCAGGGGACACTAAAGAGTGACGCACACAGCTAGGAGACCAGGGGACACTAAAGAGAGACGCACACAGCTAGGAGACCAGGGGACACTAAAGAGAGACGCACACAGCTTGGTGACGTTCAGGATTATAAAGCTGAACAACTGTCTCTGTTGTTGGAAACTTACCTGAAATGTTTTATGGTCTTATTTTAACAATGTGATCACATGACTCCTTCTGATGTTACTGCAGATCTGCTGTAAGCTAGCTAGCTAACGTAGCTAACCTAGTCATTTCAGATATACTGCCAAACACTTACAGTTATGAGACAGACTAACTCTGAGACAGAGACAGTTGATCAGCTTTATAATCCTGAACGTCACCAAGCTGTCCCAGCTGTGTGCGTCACTCTTTATTGTCCCCTGGTCTCCCAGCTGTGTGCGTCACTCTTTATTGTCCCCTGGTCTCCGTTGTGTTTTGAGCTTCTTGCAGCGTTTGGTTTCTGCACCTTTTAGTAAACGCTGCACATGTTTCCTCAAGTTGGTGAAGATGTTTCTTAATGTGTTTTGGCACATTTGTGTTTTTATATTTGCATCGTTTCTGAAACTGCAGCGTGTTACTCCTAATGGAAATGTTTTGTGACGCCTTTGTACCTGTCGGCCACCGTAGCCCATAAGCTACAGAAAATGGACCCCTTTCCATTACAGAGGACCTGAGGAAATATAAAAATGTTTGAATGTTGCAATCAAGAATTACTTCGATTTTACAAAGAAAAAATCTCAAGAGTTGCATCAATGGTATTCTACATCTCAACAGTAGTAATCTTTAAAATTCCCAGAGGAGACGTCCCCCCTTTAGCAAATCATTTCCACATAACACCCCCCACTACAGTGTGTTGCATTGATCTATAAGCTCCATGTTGTTTTTTTCCAGCATTGCTCCTGATTCCTAGTGGGTTTGTAAGTCAGGAGGACTTCATTTCAGCTCCGTTAACTTCAGCTCAATATCCTTCGCAGGAGCTCCAAGCCATTACGTTTGGTTAAATGGTGCAAAACAAGTGTTTTTCTCTGTCAATATGGCAGACTGCATGACAGACAAGTAGAGCCCTGGAGATGCAGAGCCACATGGCATGGAAGTGGAAAAGCCTGCCAGCACTCATAGTAAAAATGTCCGAGCAAAGCTGTGGTGCAGAAACACATTTTCATTGTCAATCTGCAGCTTCCACTTCTTGTTTTCCTGGCAAACACACAAGGGACAAGAAAAGCATCCAGAGAACAACAAGTGCCATATTTCCCAGTTTTGGTGCCTTTGGATAGTGGATTAATTTCTACTACTAACCAAGATCAAACCAAGATCGTCCCTTTGTCTTCAGTCCATGAAAAATAACTTCAGTGATATCCATATGATGTTGTTCAGGTTCATACACAGGTCCCTTGGTGGTGCACAAAGTGTTTGCGGTGCTTCAGACCAAGGCCTCGTTCCTTGAAGTCCATCATGCGCTGTTGTGACGTGTCCACCAGCGCACTGGCTATAGCAACACCTAGAAGCATAAACAGGACGAAGAGAGTTAGAAGTGAAAATATGCTGTTCATTCAAAAATAATATTATTATTAGAGGCATGTTCAGCTTAAGCCAAGCCACTGCACTCAATATAACTTAATTATGGCTGATGCCCACCTACACTATTTCATCACTAAATTGTTGTCTGAAATGGAGAAAAAAATATTTGGGAAACTTGAAATTACTAAAAAAAAGCTTAAATGTGGAGTCCCACAAGGCTCTTTTCTGGGTCCCCTGTTGTTTTCTACAATAGTCAAGACACAAGTAAAAATTGTCAAAACACAAGTAAAACGTTTTATAATACTTAAACAAGAATCATAACAGCCTCTTATATGAATGCATGATACTAAAAGAGGATGTATTCAGCTCATTTTCAGATTAATATTTGAAATGTAAGCCTCTACTGCGACATGTTTCCATAATTTAATGTTCAAAAAGTTCTGTATTTTTCTCATACTGCCTGTGCTGCAGAAGTGTTTTGAGTAAATAGTGAAAACATGTAAAATAAGATACATTCAGGTGAACATCAAGGCATTATCTCAACATCCAGGGGAACGTTTTATCAACGTCTCTGGAGGCACCGTTGTCTGTCTTTAGCAGAAAACATTATAGCCGCAACTGAAGTACCTCCCACCATCCTGTCTCTTTCTTCCTCTTCCGCCCTCTCACCATCCTGCAGGATATAATTCCTCTACAACAACTCATCTATCCGATGCCTAACTCATAGAGATGGCAAAAGTACACACATCCTTTACTCAAGTAGAAGTACAGATACTCGTGTTTAAAGATACTCAAGTAAAAGTAAAGAGGACTTTGAAATGTACTTCAGTAAAAAGTACCCATAACTAGCAGCTGTTTTAAAGAGTACCTGACCTCCCTTTATATTAATAGAACAATAATGTCATTGTTAGCTAATGAATGTTTCCATGCTGAACAACGGCAACATGACAACGTTTTCATTGGTCCCTCTTCTTTAGAGAAGACCAGGAAATGATGGATACACGGATCGTGTTCAAATCAATAGGCACGCAATGACTCTAAATAATAATGATCACGCCACCAGACACACATTCAAACTAAAGGAACCAGCCTGTTAGGAAAATGTGAGAAGTAGAAAGTACAGGTATTTGAGTTCAACATGTAAGAAGTAGAAAGTACAGGTATTTGTGTTCAACATGTAAGAAGTAGAAAGTACAGGTATTTGTGTTCAAAATGTAAGAAGTAGAAAGTACAGGTATTTGTGTTCAAAATGTAAGAAGTCAAAGTAAAAAGTCATCAGAAAAATAAGTAGTGGAGTAAAGTACTGATACCAGAAAAATGTACTTAAGTACAGTAACAAAGTATTTGTACTCCACTACTTCCCACCTCTGTATATCTCGCTCTGCACAGCTTACAGAGAGCAGGCCGGATGCAGCTAGTCATCAGATGCCTCGGAGCATTTTGTTACCTTGGCACTAGCTGCCGTTGTTAATGTGGATTTCGAGTCATGGCAGCCCTCGCTAGTGCAGCTAGTTCTGTCTTTTTCCCTGCCGACAACCGTGGGTTTGACAATGCACGGTCATTTTGAAGAGAGCTCAATCTGCCATCGTGCAGGAGCCAAATAAACAAAACAGGGAAACAGTGGAGCTCTCGATATGAATTGGATGCAGGATGCTTTCGGCATTTCACACTCAAGTGATTCTCTGGAATATATTAGTGGGAGGAAAGAGGAAAGCGGATTACACAGTGTGTGTCTGTGTTTGAACTTGCAGGTTTATGTGTGTGTTAGGTTTGCATGCACCTGTGCACATACTCTCTTTTGCCATGTTGTGACACAGCAAGCCAAACAAACTGATAACAGTTATGTGCTCTCTGATTGGCTAGCAACAACTGCTCTGTTGGAATTTGTTTCATTATGGTTGTTTGTTTCACTATGGCACTTTGGTTTGATTTCAATAGTATTGTGTTGCTATGGTTGTTTGTGTGTTAGTCACGATGTAAGGTTTGCAGATCTCTTGTATATTTTAGAAGTCAACTCGCCATTTGGGAGCTGGTAACTTTACTTTCTAGCATATTATTGAAGATGCACAGAGGTCATGTTTTCTGGAAGATTGTTATGGACTTCAAACCCTGTGCCTAGATATTTATAAATACATGGCTACTGTCCGCAACTTCTTACTCCTTTAAAGGGGCCATATTCTGCTGATGTTCAGGTGTATATCAGTATGTAGTGTCTCTACTTTAAAGAGTCCTCTCCTGCTGATGTTCAGGTATATATCAGTATGTAGTGTCTCTACTTTAAAGAGTCCTCTCCTGCTGATGTTCAGGTGTATATCAGTATGTAGTGTCTCTACTTTAAAGAGTCCTCTCCTGATGATGTTCAGGTGTATATCAGTATGTAGTGTCTCTACTTTAAAGAGTCCTCTCCTGCTGATGTTCAGGTGTATATCAGTATGTAGTGTCTCTACTTTAAAGAGTCCTCTCCTGCTGATGTTCAGGTGTATATCAGTATGTAGTGTCTCTACTTTAAAGAGTCCTCTCCTGCTGATGTTCAGGTGTATATCAGTATGTATTGTCTCTACTTTAAAGAGTCCTCTCCTGCTGATGTTCAGGTGTATATCAGTATGTATTGTCTCTACTTTAAAGAGTCCTCTCCTGCTGATGTTCAGGTGTATATCAGTATGTAGTGTCTCTACTTTAAAGAGTCCTCTCCTGCTGATGTTCAGGTGTATATCAGTATGTAGTGTCTCTACTTTAAAGAGTCCTCTCCTGCTGATGTTCAGGTGTATATCAGTATGTAGTGTCACCCTCTGTCTGAAATCAGAGCCCACAACCCAATTCTCTGCTATAATTAAGAAGCTTAAATATCCATTACATTATCCAAACTATGTTTAAAAGATACACAAAAGAAGATAAAGGGACTTGTGATTAAATTCCTCTTAATCAGAAAATACATACAGTAAAGGGAAACGTTTAGGAAATGATTGGCAGATAATTTAAAGCAAGGGAAGTTGAAAAAGACAATTGACGGATCGGGAAGGGAAGTAATATTTCAGGTAAGATCCAATTAAATCTGTCTGTAAACGCATGTCATCAGTTATTTAAGAAAAATAAAGTCACTTCCACAGGACCTCAGTGCAATCACAAACACACACACACACACACACACACACACACCACACACACACACACACACACACACACACACACACACACACACACACACACACACACACACACACACACACACACACACACACACACACACACACACACACACACACACACACACACACACACACACCTGTCTGCAAAAGATAGAACACCCATTGTGATACCACCACCAGCTCTCATGAAGAAAAACCTTCATAAAACTGGAAAAGTAAGGAAATATACTCATTAATTTCTAATGTGACATCTGAATATTCCTCCGTCCAAAGTGCTTTGACAAATTGCCGTTATAATTGTGTTAATTTTCACGGGCGAGCACACACATCTCCATTTATAAAATTAAATTGGTCAAAAGTAATCAAATTATGCTGCAGGTGAGTGCAAGTGCTCATTTACTGACGTGGCGATAATGTGATTGTTTTGTCAGGTGAGTTGGTGCATCATTAGCAGAAAGACTAATGGGGTCATTATCGAGGGGCTGAACTCCCCAGAACAGGAACACATATCAAAGACTGGCTTCTACTCAAATGCAGACAAACAGAAACACATTGATTATCATGTAGTAAGTCATGTAAAAAGTCAAACATTTTGGGTCATTATCAAGGGGCTGAACTCCCCAGAACAGGAACACATATCGGCAGTTATGTCGTTTTAACTAGGGATTTATGTAAAATCAAAATTCCAAAAAAAGGTAAAAAAGTAAAACATTTTTTTTTTAAAGTCACAATTCTAAAAAAGTCAAGATTCTGAGAAAAAAAGTCAAAATTCAGAGGAAGATTGTTTTGGACTTAAAACCATCATGGCAACAGCCCGGCTTCTGTCCTTAACTTCTTACTCCTTTAAAGGGGCCCTATTCTGCTCATTTTCAGGTGTATATTAGTATGTAGTTTCAGAATTCCCAAAAGAGTAACAATTCTGATAAAAGGTAACATGAATAACATAAATCCCCCACCCCAAAGAAATCTAAATGTAGAAAAAAGGAATCACAATCGTGATAAAAAACATAATCTAAATGAATAGAGTAATAAGGTAATTGGGGCTGAACCATATCGGCAGTCATCTAGTTTTAACTAACGATTTATGTAACATTTAAATTCCAAATAGTCAAAAAATATGTCACAATAAAAAATAAAAAAAAATTCTGAAAAAGTCAAAAAGTCAAAATAAAAACAATCAAAATTCTTAAAGAGACATTCAAAATCATAAGTAAAAAAAAGGCTACATTTAAATAAAACAGAACATTTGAAAAAAGTAATCACAATTCTGATAAAAATCTAAATCTAAATGAATAGAGTAATAAGGTAATTGGGGCTGAACCATATCGGCAGTCATCTAGTTTTAACTAAAGATTTATGTAACATAGTCCAAAAATATGTCACATTAAAAAAAAATGCAAAATTCTGAAAAATTCAAAAAGTCAAAATAAAAACAATCACATTTCTTAAAGAGACATTCAAAATCATATGTAAAAAAAAAAAGGCTACATTTAAATAAAACATGGAAAATTTGAAAAAAGTAATCACAATTCTGATAAAAATCTAAATGAATAGAGTAATGAGGTAATTGGGGCTGAACCATATCGGCAGTCATCTAGTTTTAACTAAAGATTTATGTAACATTTAAATTCCAAATAGTCCAAAAATATGTCACAATAAAAAAAAGCACAAAATTCTGAAAAAGTCAAAATAAAAACAATCAAAATTCTTAGAGACATTCAAAATCATAAGTAAAAAAAAGGCTACATTTAAATAAAACAAAGAAAATTTGAAAAAAGTAATCACAATTCTGATAAAAATCTAAATCTAAATGAATAGAGTAATGAGGTAATTGGGGCTGAACTCCCCAGCTTGATGTAAAGTGGGTCTGCAGCTGAAACACATCTGCGTCGGGAGGAGCTAACCCAGCGACTTCCTCACAGCCGAAACATCAAAGACTGGCTTCTGACTTTCTGCACGACCTCAATAAAGTTAGGATCCACAATAATAGTAAACAGAAAATATAACAGCAGTGTGTGTTCCTTGAAGCGAAGGGAAATCAAAGTCAGTCAAACAGAAACACATTGATATTCATGTATTTCTGCATCTGTGAGGCTCTGATTTCAGGTTTAAAAAACAGGACGCTTTGATGTACGATTCAAGTTTCATCCTCACAAAGATGCCTTTCATTAATAGGACATTGAAGAGTTTGGTAGAGCCTTGTTTGGTAGAGCCTTTCTCTATGTTTGTTTAAATAAATCTGAACAAAAAATACCAGAATTTAGATTGAAATTTCTCTGTTTTGAGACAACAACAAAAAGCGGAATAATGGTTTTGCTCCAAAAGCTGCTGTTAAAATGCTGCATTGAACAGTCTTTAAGAATGTATGAGGATCAAGTTTGGCGAAACAACAAGTCGATAAAGGAACCTTCATGTCCACATAATAAATACATGAGTTGCCCGAGAGCAAATACCACGGAGTATTTGGACTAAAAGTCAACAAGCAGACAGGAGAGAGCATCTCAGTGGGGGGTCGGTGTGTTTCAAAGACAGAGAGAGGATCAAAGTATCGGAGATCCATTCTGGGTCAATGGAGCTGAGTTTCTGAGATCCAGTCAGACACCCAGTGGGGAGTCAGTGGGAGGAAGGGGGAGGAGGCGAGGAGGTGAGGAAGGGAGGAGGGAGGAGGAAAGAAAAGGAATCGGTGCTACGGTATAGTTTACAGGCCAGTAGTCCCAGTCTGAGTCTGAGAGAGTGGCTATGAGAGGAAGACCTTACTCATACAAACCTAAATAAGAGAATTACATTTGATACGTAAGGGAGAGGATTAGGAATAGGGGCACATGTGAAAACACATGTTGAGATCTGATTAGCAGTGAATTTTTGTTTGATTAAAGTAAAAATTCAGGAAAAATTAAAGAAAAGATTCTAAGAAAAAAGAGACAATTCTAAAAAAACATAAGAAATGCCAGAATTCAGTCAGAACTCAGAAAATTGTTATAATATTGAGAAAAAAAGTCAAACTTCAGACAGTAAACGCATGTCAGCAGTTATTTAAGAAAAATAAAGTCACTTCCACAGGACCTCAGTGCAATCACACACACACACACACACACACACACACACACACACACACACACACACACACACACACACACACACACACACACACACACACACACACACACACACACACACACACACACACACACACACCACACACACACACACACAGAAAAAATAAATGCCAGAAAATAGTCAGAACTCTGAAAAAATTGTTATAATATTGAGAAAAAGAGTCAAACTTCAGACAGAAAAACTGGATTCTGAGATTAATTTTGGAATTCTGTAAAAGTCAAAATTCTGAAAAAATATCCATATTCCAAAAAAAGTGTGGAAAGAAAATCATAAATTTGAGAAAATCGCGTCAATTCTGAAAAAGTTTGCTGAAAAAAGCAATTTTTTTTTCAACATGTCTGAAAAAAAAGTACATTCCGGAAAAGTCAGAATCTGATAAACTCAGTATTCTTGGGGATAGTTGCCATCAGTGGGAACTACTTTTTCACAAAAAGAAAGGGACCCCAACAGTTTCTTAATCTAACACTAAAGCATAGCCCTTTTGAGATACACTCAGCATATAACATATAACTACAATGCTAAGTTCTCTTTCCTCTGTTTTGATTTCATTATGTTTAACAAGACATTTACACAATTGTGCAAGGACAACAGCCCCAAATACTGCTACGACTGAATCTGTAAGGATGTCTCTGACCTTCTGCATTCACTAACTGAGCTTTTTAAAGCAGCAGAAGATGCGCATGCTGCCTTTGTTCGCAGAGCAATTAGACCTGAACAGAGGAACAAATAAGCCAGAAGAGTTGCACTTAATTAACACAAATGTTTTAGTAGAGTCCTTTTTGTTTTGAATGAAAAGGACCACAATCTATTTCCTGTCCAGGGTTAATAAATGACACTCCTCCCTTTAGTAAGAGGGAAGAGACGTAAGAAAGGCTGAATATGTTTCGTTAGGATAGAGAGGAAGTAGAAAGGAGACGGAGAGAAGTAAGGTTGAGCTTTAAGAACAGAAAACAGACGCTAGAGACCCTTTACATCCACACTTTGAAAAATAGCCACAAAACATTATGGTTGACATTTTAGTAGCTGCTTTCTGTAGACTTGCACATTCCCAGTTAACCCTATAAGCAACCAGCAAAAGTAAAAAGCTAATGTTAGGCTATAAAGGAACTACAGCAAGGTCACGTGACTTTTTTGTAGGCTTATATTGGACATGGAGAGCTGTGTCCTTGGAGAAAATCGTCCATATGCATCTCTTGTCCCTTTTCATATTAAGTCACGAGGCTTTCTAATATCGCCATAGATGGTTTTACATTGAAGTCAGTTGGGAATCAGCCCGGGTTGATACTGACCTCATGTCCATCAGAAAGTCTAGATATTCAATAATTAAGAAAAGTCAAGGTGTCCTGATAAAAGTACCTGCACCACCATAGAAGCATCAATGCCACATCTTTACATACAGCTAAACATGTTCACACAGCAAGTTTGGAAGAGATTTTATTTTGCTGATGCATGATTTTTCACACTGCATAGAGAAGCTGAAAGGAATAGAGCGATTGTAAAGAGTTTGAACAGATAGTAAGGATGTAGAGGAAGGGGAGAGATTATATTGCCTCCATACCTCTCAGTGTGGATTTATCAAAGCGTAACCACAAGGACTTATCTTCTATAGGCTTCGCTGCAGCAATATGCACATCTGGTGTTATTGGTGAGGGGGCGTTGACATGTACTCTTATTGCACTTATTTAACAACTCCTGCAATCTCTTTTCTCCAGATTTATCTCGTTAACTTTCTACCTGTTTCAAGTATTTTTAAGAATTTAAACCAATCTCTATAATCGAAACCTCAGCCTTTTAATCCCTTCTTTCTCTCTCACGCTGCTCTTTCTATTTTTACTCACAAAGACTTTTCTTACAGTACCTGTATTTTCTCCCTCTTTATATCCCTGTCTCTCGCACATATTCCCATTTCTCTATCGCTGATGCTGAATAGGCAGATTAGCGCGGGGGAAAAAGGCGGCTGTGAACACTGCGTCTCTATTGACCCACTATCTAAGCTCGGGAAAAGAGAGGCTAAGAAGAAGGAAATGTAACCCACTGTCTTCCTCTACTTCCTCCGTAACTCCACTGCACCAAATCCAGAATGTGTGCAGCCTGGTGAATCCATTAACCGTTGATCGAGTCACTTTTTAGTTGACATGCCGTGGTAAAAGTGACACATGGAAACGGAAGAATGGAGCCAAAAATAAGACCTCAGTCCGCCCTTTTTTTATCCATCCATTCTCTGCTCTATTTCACCGTCTTTCTCTCCTGCTTTGTCCATCATGTCAAGCCACTGTGACTTTGAATCAGTCAACGGTCAAGCTGTTAAACTCCTCTTCATGTCCCTCTTCAAGGCAGTGTGTCAGTGTCAATCGTCCACTTCAGTTTTGTTGATAATAACCTCAAAGTACTCTAACAGCTGTGAGTCATTTTCAGGCCAAGAATGATCATTTTATCAGAGGCTTTGACTGGGCTTTAAACCCAGCAATCTGTGTGTTATGGGAGTGTGTTCATAGTGAGCTTAGAGGCCTCTTATATTTCTGCAGCTTGTAATCTCATCACAAAGGCTACCATGTGGAGAGAGATGGAGATACATGCAGAGTCTTATACAAAAGTCCTTACTCTCTTTACTATTTCCAAAGCAGATACAGTGTCCATCTATCAGAGTAAAGGTACTGTATTGCAGCACGATGCAACTCTTCAAATCAAATTTTTTTTTACATCAGACGTGTTGCACTTAAAGCAGGCAGCGCTGTGGAAAATGGCTTTTTCTTTTGACGGGGCTGTGAATGATAAGTGCTGCACAACTTGCACCTGAACGTTTAATATTTATTTCATGCAAGAGGCCCCAAAGGTACAAATATAACAGGAACGTATAGGTACAATCCAGTACTTAAACAACAAGCACAACACAATCGTAATATCCAACGCCATCCATCTATCAACCATCTGCAGTTTGATAGCCCAGAGGTCTTTCAGCCAAGCCACATCCTCCAGCTCAAACTACACAATGGAAAGTATGGAAACGTTAACCAAACAGTCCTGAAAACCTCGAAAATGGAGCATGTCGACTTTGACCACCACCTGATGTCTTTCCTCCTCACCCTGTTGCTTTTTAATCTTAACCAAAGAGCCGATGCCTTCTTGCTTTGCTCCCTCTTTGAGTAAACAACGTCCACATATACAGCTGGATCTTCATCAGTCCACCTGTGTATCTGGTTCTCTATCTAACCATTTCAAGGCTTACAAACTCGCCATGAGTCAGTTGAAGCGATGTTGATGTCAGAATGCATTGAAGACCAAAACCTACAGTTCTCGTTGACTTCAACGTCAACCAATGCAGACTCACTGATAGATCGACACCAGCTGTCATTTAGACAATAAGGTATCTGTAATAAGTTCGGGGAATCTTCACAGAGATATCACTGTTTTCTGTTGCGAAGTTCTTCTACCAGGTGTTATTTTGGCCAATGTTAGAAACGTCTCACTTGTCCCCAGCTTGAGCTTCAATCTCAGGATCCATGTATCTGTGATCCTCTCCAGAATGGAAGTAGTCATCACATACAGAGCATCAACTAGTTCCTGAACAGTGTCCTTCACATGCTGATATCCAAGAGAGGGAGTTACACAGTCACAAGATGGAGGAATAGAAAGCAGTATTCAATGTTTACTTCAGATTAGCTCCACGTCAGAAATGATCATGCTTGTCATATGTCTATCTCCATAGAGGCTGAATCATCATGTTAATCACATAGCTATCATATGCCTCAAACATTACATTACATGTCACTTGTTAGATGCTTTTATCCAAAGCGACTTACATACTCAACACTGTGGACAATCCCCACAGGAGCAATTTGGAGTGAAGTGTCTCAGGGACACAACGACATGCTGACTTGCAGTGGGGTTTGAACCTGTGACCCCCTGATCCTAACACCAACGCACAAACCACTCCACCACACGCCTCCCAAAAAAAAAGTCCTGATGCTCTTCTAGGTAATCATACATCCTGTCATGCACACAGCTACAGTTGGGATACCTTTGTTATCATGTTACTCTCAGATTGGAAGAGGACATTCAGCCAACTTGAAGGATATCCCATTGGTGGAGGAGAAGGAAAAACTGATCACCTAAACAAGACACTTCAAAACCACAGTCTTGGTCCTTGGCATGAAGCAAAACGTACCAAAAACAACACAGAAAGAGGAAAGAGAATAAGAAGACAGTGTGAGGAATATAGGTAGAGATATTGGCAGCTGAAAGACTATATTTTACGGCTGGTGTTGCAGTTATATTTGATCTTTTTCTTCTGAAAACTACATGGGTGTTTTCTCTTTCTCTCCCTCTCACATGTAAAGGGTCAGTTGTTGGTAACACCTCAAGGGAGCAGAGGAACGGAGGACAAGAGAAGAGGAACAACAAAGAAGAAAGAGAAGACAGTATGAGCTAAAAAAAGACTCATCGAGGATTCCTCTTGAAGTGTCTTCCAGTGAGGGTGGGTGGAGCTAGCCTGCAGTGGCTACATACATGCTAACATCAATGGAGGACGCTGTCTGACCCGTGAGGCGTTCTCTGGGGAGAAAGGAGGGAGGAGACGAGCCAGAGAATGGGGACGGATGATGGGTGGGCGATTTAATTCATATTTGTTATCTGCTCCTACATGAATGCACACTCTGTCTTGTTCTCAGAATCAGAATACCTGCATTCGTCCCACACAGAGGGGACATTTGCATTTGTTACAGCAAGAAAAGAGCCAAAGACAGCTTAATATTAACATGTTTATGCTTAAGAAAATGTATAAAGAAAGCGTAATTAGAGAGTATGAAGTTGACTTTTGATTGTGTTCTGGTTTAATGTTTCAGTATTTGTAAGCAACTGTGACTGAAAGACATGTTTTGTAAAGTGTACATGTTTTGTTTTAATATAACTGCCATGTGTGGAATAAACAAATCAAATAAACTAAGAAAAGACAAAAAAAAATACGCAATTTACAAAATACACATCCTGTAAGAGTTCTGAGAATTTAGCAGCAAGGTATATATTGAACAGTTATTAACAGCATATATATATATATATTGTACATAATTTGTATTTCACACATTTCTCTAATACTGTCAGTCCTGCACAACCCTCCGAATGTTGCACGTTGTATACAAAGCTAACTCCTGACCCCTTGTTAAATAAACTGTTCATCTAAATGGGAGTACTATTGGATGTAAAGGGGAATGTGAGAAAATAACTAATAAAGAACACGTTTAATAAAAAATAAAAATTGCTAACTCCTTTAATATCTGTACAGCTTTCCATTTTCCATAACAATACTGAACATTTGTTATTATAATTAACTTTTACGAATATTTTGTCGTATCATACTGTACTTTTTGTGTTCCTTTTCTTACAATGCATCTTCTTTGACTGTGTTAATGTATACATCAAGACAAATTCCTCGTAAATGTAAACGTACTTGGCAAAAAACGTGTTTCTGATTCTGATTTCTAGAGTTGTATCATGTGTACGTGTAAATGTACCTCAATGTTTGTTTCTCTCACAAAACCCACAAAGACACAACCAACCAATCAAGGCTTTGAAAAAACGACTGCTTTTTCATTGATTCTTTGAGAAAAACAACAGAAGAGCTGGACGTCCCCCAGAGAGCCGCCTGACTAGAAGTGACAAGCCCCTTATTGGCTCTAATTTCCTGCTGCTCTGATTCGCTAATTTCCAAAACATCAGGTGGTGAAGAGCGAAAGTGACAGGGCTCTCACTCTGACACATGGACACTGCCTTTAAGCAATTTAAATGTCATTTGGATGGTTTTATCTACAGTTTTGTCATCTCATATTGTGCTGGAGTTCTGCCAATGGCCAATCAGGGTGTCATGGTGAAAACTGGAAGATAGAAAATGCTTAAATATAGCTTCCTTTGTTTTAACCATTACAATTCAGCCTGTCTGTTTGTGTTTTTAAGACTCAGGTATGGGCTAGATTCAAGTTTCTGTTCTGGGCCAGTGTAAACCTTGTATCATTTTCATAGATTTGAGACACCAACCTAGTCATATTTCTGTGTTTTATACATTTCCCTACCTGTCTATTGTGGTCTGTCATATCAAAACACCTGACCAAGACTCAAATCACAAGTTACAGCCCACAGGAAGTCAGCATTGCAAGGGCTACCTCAACAAAAAACTAGATTTAGGTATATTGCAGAAAACAAGCTTTGTGGCCAACACACATTTATGTTACTGGTTCAGCAGGATAATCTCCTCATATTAACACCACTTCTTCTTAGGAAGCTTAAATACAATCGGCAGAAGTAAGAAGCAAACGTTAGGCTATAAACGATGCCCACCGCTAAGCTAAAGGAGGCTAATGTTGGGCTATAAAGGAACTAGAGCACGGTCACATGATTTCACGTCACCACCGCTAAGCTAAAGGCGGCTAATGTTGGGCTATAAAGGAACTACAGCACGGTCACATGACTTCACGTCACCACCTCTAAGCTAAAGGTGGCTAATGTTGGGCTATAAAAGAACTAGAGCACGGTCACATGACTTCACGTCACCACCGCTAAGCTAAAGGCGGCTAATGTTGGGCTATAAAGGAACTACAGCACGATCACATGACTTCACGTCACCACCGCTAAGCTAAAGGCGGCTAATGTTGGGCTATAAAGGAACTACAGCACGGTCACATGACTTCACGTCACCACCGCTAAGCTAAAGGCGGCTAATGTTGGGCTATAAAGGAACTACAGCACGATCACATGACTTCACGTCACCACCGCTAAGCTAAAGGCGGCTAATGTTGGGCTATAAAGGAACTACAGCACGGTCACATGACTTCACGTCACCACCGCTAAGCTAAAGGCGGCTAATGTTGGGCTATAAAGGAACTAGAGCACGGTCACATGACTTCACGTCACCACCGCTAAGCTAAAGGCGGCTAATGTTGGGCTATAAAGGAACTACAGCACGATCACATGACTTCACGTCACCACCGCTAAGCTAAAGGCGGCTAATGTTGGGCTATAAAGGAACTACAGCACGGTCACATGACTTCACGTCACCACCGCTAAGCTAAAGGCGGCTAATGTTGGGCTATAAAGGAACTAGAGCACGGTCACAGGATTTCACGTTACTAATGCTAAGCTAAAGGCGGCTAATGTTGGGCTATAAAGGAACTACAGCACGGTCACATGACTTCATGTCACCACCGCTAAGCTAAAGGCGGCTAATATTGGGCTATAAAGGAACTACAGCACGGTCACATGACTTCACGTCACCACCGCTAAGCTAAAGGCGGCTAATGTTGGGCTATAAAGGAACTAGAGCACGGTCACATGATTTCACGTCACCACCACTAAGCTAAAGGCGGCTAATGTTGGGCTATAAAGGAACTACAGCACGGTCACATGACTTCACGTCACCACCGCTAAGCTAAAGGCGGCTAATGTTGGGCTATAAACAGGGGTGCACATAACTGGTACGCAGGTACGCATGCGCGGCACAAATCTGAATTGCGTAACGTCACTTGTGTCACTACGCGCCTTTGCGTACCTCAAAACATCAAAACAAAACACATATTTCGTCTACACGTGTTTCTTGTCAACACTCAATGGAGTAAACTACTAGGCATGTCAAAAAAACCCAAGGACATTAAGCAGCTACGTTGCCGTTTCGCTCCCTGCAAAAAATCTTTCTATGACTGATTGAACTGGAGCTGGGTGAGCCGCGCAGGACATAACCGACGGACCTGTGAAGCTTTCCAGGAGGCAGAGGCTTAGATCACTGGACGACAGAGTTGGTCGCCGTGTGCACAGACAGGGTTAACGTCGGTATAAACAACAGAATTGTGCCAAAAGTCCGCCAACTGGCTGCGGTGGGAGACTCCCCTGTGCACATTCTGTGCCCCGCGCACACACTGGAGAACTGCGCAAAATCATCTGATCACAACGTTCACGCTCTGTGGTCAAGCTGCTGCAGTTTTATTTACACCAAAGTGGAGTGAAACACACAGCTGCAAACTTACTCAGGGTGTTATGGAAGAGTTTGAAATCAGACAGAGGTGGAAGAAGTACTCAGATCTTGTGTAGGAATACTCTGTTACAGTAAAAGTCCTGCATTCAAAATGTTACTCAAGTAAAATTAGAAAAGTATTATCAAAATATAGTGAAAGTAGCGACAGTAAAAGTATTCATTGTGCAGATTGGTCCATTTCAGAATAATATATATGATATGTTTTATAATGATTGATCATTAAAGTGTTCTCAAAGCTGGTAAAGGTGCAGCTAGTTTGAATGACTTTGTATACTGCAGGGTAGCTTGTGGATTTACTCCAGGTGGAACTAAAGTCTGATTTAACACTTGATTAGATTTCACATCATTCATCCACATCTGTGAAGTAACTAAAGGTATTAAATACATGTAGTGGAGTAAAAGTAGAAGTACAAAGTAGCATAAAATAGAAATACTCAAGTCAACTACAAGTATCTCAAAATTGTACTTGAGTAAATAAGTGTGCTTTGTTACTTCCCACATTTGAAATCAGATATGACTTCAAGTCATGTGATAATTTCTTAGTATTTGATCCTTCAACTTGGCCTCAGGAAATGCAAGGACTTCACAGTTTTGGCAACAAGTTTTGGAGAAAGCAAATCGGAGGCTTAAAAAGAGACAGGGAGGTGCATCTTCATCATCTTCATCATCTAGCATGCAAGAAGTGTAAATTGAGGACAGTGAAGGAGACACTGAGGAGGACCACGCTTCGTGTGGGGTGAGTACCAAACGCTGTCTCTTGGTACTCATCTGAGTAACTCACTAAAAAAGTTATGTGCACCCCTGGCTATAAAGGAACTACAGCACGGTCACATGACTTCACGTCACCACCGCTAAGCTAAAGGCGGCTAATGTTGGGCTATAAAGGAACTACAGCACGGTCACATGACTTCATGTCACCACCGCTAAGCTAAAGGCGGCTAATATTGGGCTATAAAGGAACTAGAGCACGGTCACATGACTTCACGTCACCACCGCTAAGCTAAAGGCGGCTAATGTTGGGCTATAAAGGAACTAGAGCACGGTCACATGATTTCACGTTACCAACGCTAAGCTAAAGGCGGCTAATGTTGGGTGTGATGACGTTAAGTCGTCTCATTTAGACACTTGTTAGTAACCTCCGTTTTTTTTATTCACCAGTGGGGTATTTAGTGACCCTGTATTTTATGTCGTAGAACAAAACTAGGAATCTCTTCAGCTTGTTTTAACCACAAAAAAAAAAAAATGCTAAGTCATTCCTGCACCACTCTATAGACTTTTTGCAACATGTGGATACTCCCTAAGTTATTTACAAAATTCACATCTTTCCTTCGTTTGACCTTCTTACAAACGCAGGCTACTTAGCGTCCACACATTCAACAATCTTCTTCGGGATATACATTTACATTCATGTGAGTGCGATAACATTGACACTCCTGAAGCAATTGTTCACAATGACCTCTCCAGGGTTTTTTTTTCATCAGAACACTAATCACTCATTCTCGTACACACACACCGTTCATTCCCCCCCCTTGTATAACACTAAAGTGAGTGTTGATCCATGTTAAACTCTTTCCAGCTCCAGAAAAATGCTTCTCTTGCAAAGTGCTTCGTTTAACGTCTGCTTTGCTCGTTTCCTCGGTCTTGTTGAAGGCTTTGCTTCCTGCCGGAGGAACAAAGGTACTCACACCTGCTCCGGTTACATACAGTTTCTTAGAAAAACAAAACCACCAACAGAGAAAACTGACAGCAGTTTCCCAAAGAGCTGCAGGGTACGAGAAAACAAGAAGAGAGAAAGACCTGGGAGGTGGACGGAGGTGAAAGATGAGCTGCAGGAGAGAAGATTGGCCTCAAGCTGACGGTGCAAAACTGCTCCATAGCTGCTCTTTATAACTGGACTTAAAACCACACTGTACATTTTCAGAGGTGGGAAGTAGTGGAGTACAAATACTTTGATACTGTACTTAGGGACATTTTTCTGTAAATAAAAAGTACCCATAACTAGCAGCTGTTTTAAAGAGTACCTGACCTCCCTTTATATTAATAGAACAATAATGTCATTGTTAGCTAATGAATGTTTCCATGCTGAACAACGGCAACATGACAACGTTTTCATTGGTCCCTCTTCTTTAGAGAAGACCAGGAAATGATGGATACACGGATCGTGTTCAAATCAATAGGCACGCAATGACTCTAAATAATAATGATCACGCCACCAAACACACATTCAAACTAAAGGAACCAGCCTGTTTGGAAAATGTGAGAAGTAGAAGTACAGGTATTTGTGTTCAACATGTGAGAAGTAGAAAGTACAGGTATTTGTGTTCAAAATGTAAGAAGTAGAAAGTACAGGTATTTGTGTTCAACATGTAAGAAGTAGAAAGTACAGGTATTTGGGTTCAAAATGTAAAAACAGTATTTGTGTTCAAAATGTGAAAAAAATCGAGTACAGGTATTTGTGTTCAAAATGTAAGAAGTAGAAAGTACAGGTATTTGTGTTCAACATGTAAGAAGTAGAAAGTACAGGTATTTGTGCTCAAAATGTAAGAAGTAGAAAGTACAGGTATTTGTGTTCAAAATGTAAAAAGTAGAAAGTACAGGTATTTGTGTTCAAAATGTAAGAAGTAGAAAGTACAGGTATTTGTGTTCAAAATGTAAGAAGTAGAAAGTACAGGTATTTGTGTTCAAAATGTAAGAAGTAGAAAGTACAGGTATTTGTGTTCAACATGTAAGAAGTAGAAAGTACAGGTATTTGTGTTCAAAATGTAAGAAGTCAAAGTCAAACGTCGTCAGAAAAATAAGTAGTGGTGTAAAGTACTGATACCGGAAAAATGTACTTAACCCAGTAACGCAGTATTTGTACTCTACTACTAGGGAGAACAAATACTGCATGCCTCTGTCAGGTCTGAGAGGAAGTTTCTACCGTCTTTTCAGTGATTTCTACACGATGGTGGGCTGCAGATATCACATGTCGTCCGGCTATAGCGGCAACATGATCTCAGACGGTGGAAAGTCAGGATGTCTCATTTAGGGAACAATTGATCCAACAGTAAGTGTTGGATGGAAACCAGGCAGGTCTGACCACAGCAGGCCGTTAAAAGGTGCCATATGTCAAGACTTCATATGAATAATTTAGTATATCGCGGTACAAGACATGCTGATGCTAAGAGAAAGAACATACTGGTACCACAATATGAAAACAGCTTGATATTTAACAGTGTTTCCTGTGTTTCTTGTGCTTACTGCATTAATAAAGCGTATTTTAAGAGTTTATCAGAATTTCCTTCAATGAAAACATGAATCAAACTGATATTATCTTTAGAAACAGAATAATAATAACTGCGGATTCACTGATTGATTGTAAAGTAAAGAAAATGAGAGGAAAAAATATACGATAAAAGTGTTGAGCACTGATTCGTAGGATAAATGATGTTTAAAAAAAGGTTTGACATGGTTCTCACCCTAGGTTATAAACAGTGAAATGTAATTTAAGTGACCACATTTAATTTGGTATTGATTATTGGAAGTCTGTTGACCTGCAGACCAACAAATCAATGGTGAATAAGCCAATGTGTCCTCGGTGTCTTCAGAGAACAGGACCTCTGTCTGATCTCCATTAGAAACACACTGTTCCAGAACAAAGATGGAGGATAAACACATAAATAAAACTTGTTCTATGACTCAGTGAACTTTCAATAATCAGGTCGACTGCTGGAGAGAACATTATGTGATTTTAAAGAGAACAACTTTTCTTGCATTTCCCCTTAATTGCTGCTGTTGGCTGCAGAGCTACAATACATTAAGACTGAGGAAAACAACCACAGATTTATATCATGAGCAGAAAACTGTTACTCAATGAACATGAGCAAGAGAGGACTCTTTAAAGTAGAGACACTACATACTGATATACACCTGAACATCAGCAAGAGAGGACTCTTTAAAGTAGAGACACTACATACTGATATACACCTGAACATCAGCAGGAGAGGACTCTTTAAAGGAGAGGCACTACATACTGATATACACCTGAACATCAGCAGGAGAGGACTCTTTAAAGTAGAGACACTACATACTGATATACACTTGAACATCAGCAGGAGAGGACTCTTTAAAGTAGAGACACTACATACTGATATACACCTGAACATCAGCAGGAGAGGACTCTTTAAAGTAGAGACACTACATACTGATATACACCTGAACATCAGCAGGAGAGGACTCTTTAAAGTAGAGACACTACATACTGATATACACCTGAACATCAGCAGGAGAGGACTCTTTAAAGTAGAGACACTACATACTGATATACACCTGAACATCAGCAGGAGAGGACTCTTTAAAGTAGAGGCACTACATACTGATATGAACCTGAACAACAGCAGGAGAGGACTCTTTAAAGTAGAGACACTACATACTGATATACACCTGAACGTCAGCAGGAGAGGACTCTTTAAAGTAGAGACACTACATACTGACACTTTATGTCTCCATCTGATAATGTTTGTAGTCTCATTAAGCCACTTGTTAGCAACTGCTGATTTTATGACACTTAGAAGCTTCACAACATCAAAAGTGGTGACGTATTTATGTCGTAGAAACTAAATGTGAAGTTTGGCTAAGCTTGTGTTGCGCCAAAGTAACAGGAAGTGGTAAAGTGCTACATAATAATGTGGTTTTAGGCTCCATTTCATGCATTATTACCGTCTGCTGCAGACCATTGAAAACCTCGAGTCATATTGAAAGATGCCTCAGATGCCATCATATGTTCGTGTGTTTACTCTTAGAGCTTTTGTTTAAAATGCCAGAGCCTGTTTAACATGTAACTTGATGAGAAATCGCCTCGAGGCACAACGAGAAACACGGATTTCTACATCTGGAGTCCTTACAAACATCGTTGATTTGCTGAATACAACCAGGGTTCGTAAAAGCTTCACAAACGCTGTTTTTTTTGTCAGCCTACAATGACTGAAATGTAGGATTTCATGGAGGGGAGACAGCTGACAGTTTTCAACAACAGCAGCTATCAAATGAAAATGGAGAAATCAGCATTAGGACAGTTCATGTCTGCTACGCTTAGTCATGAAAAGGAACATTAGCTGTTCCTGGTGAGAGTCTGACAGTTGGACTTAAATACCGTCTGCTGGTAATAGACTCATTATGCACCTGCCTTTTCGATAATACCATTAAAATATAAGACTGTGATGGCTTTTTCTCCCAATAAAAACCGTTATATTATGCAATACCTTGGTGGAAAACACATGCATAGAACATACGGAGATCTGCCAGCATGAAATTAGACCCTTATCCATGCAAAACCAAACACAACACTGCAGAAGAAGTATAGTAAAATATAGCATAAAATAAAAATGTCTTACAGCATGTCTAAAGAAGCTTCAGGTACGACTGTAGTTTCCTATCTGAAGGTCATCACTGTGTAACCTTAGCAAATCATCTATAGTCTGCATCTGTAGCATGTATGTCTGTGCTAGGCTATGAGGATGTAAACATGAATGCATCTTCTAAATCTCTTTAGATACCGTCTATCATGAGGCATTGAGATTTATGACAAACCGTAAAACCCTTGAACGCACCATTGCTCCATATGCTCGGTTTGGAAGGTCTAACCCATTGGCATATTGTTATTTATAAGGCTATTCTTGATGTTCTTTCACATAATCTATAGATATATATCCTTTGGGGAAGTACAGGAACTAATGGCCTTTGCTCTGAGGACTTGTTTGTACTTATTGTCACTGAAATCTATGAGCTGGGCATACGTTGTATAGTTTTGCTGCTCCAATATGAGCTGAAACTCAGGGATCTGTTTCTCTTAACCTGTTAGACCCCAAGCCTGTTTTTCAGGTTTCAGGCTCGAAAATGACATGCCCAGAACAAATGACTATAACTTCACTTCTAAAAGGGTTAAATTAATAATCTTTTTTCTCAAAGCAAGGTTACATCTGTGAGATGGATGTAGACGTGTCAGAATCAATATAGATGTTTCTGTGTTAGAGTGAATTCAGATGGAACATGGTAAAAAAGTGTAAATTCTTACCTCCGCCTAAAAAAAACCCATTACTTATAGTGAAAACCACCCTTGAATGATGGGTTAGTAGCCTAAAAGCTTTAGGAATCCAAAGTATAACATATAATAAGTACCCTGTATCAAGATTGAGGCAAAACAAGTGAAAATTGACCTTTGTAAAGAGCTTCTCATGACCAAGAAGCAGGAAATTGTCTATCGATGCTATATATATATATATATATATGCCTATCATGGATCTCTGTTTTTGTATTGTGGTGTATCAGTGGTAATATATATATATTTAACATGTTCATACAAATGCTCAACTTTTTACTGTGATATCCTGTTTCAATAGTATCACTGTATCACTGTATCTTTGCTCTATGTTGCTGCCATAAACGCCTGCATTTTCCCAAGGGGATAAATAAACAAAATTAATAACAACATCATCTGAGACCCAAAGCATGCTCTGAACAGAGAATACGAACTGCTACCATCTAATGGATATTCAATAAAGTCAGCCTGAAGAATCCTTTGTGATCCAGTAGATACAGAGCTGAATCCAGATGCACGCTGAAGGCTCTTTGAGCAGCTTTTCTCTCACTGATCATGCTGTTAGGTTAAATGTTTGTTGTTTGTTTTTCATGTGTTGTTCAAGGTTCAAGGTTCAAGGTTCTTTATTGTCAATCTGACATAGCTACAGAGTAATGATGTAGTTGAAAATCTTATGTCACAGGCTTCTCCAACAATGCAACATAATAACATAATAACAATAAGAGCAAGAGCAATACAAAAAGAATAATAGTTATAAAATAAAGTGATGATGTGGAATAGTGCAGTACAAGTCTATATACAAGTTATTGGAATGATATATATATATATTAGGTATTAGATACATAATACTGAATAGCAGATGAATGTTTTGAAGTTGTTTCAACAGTCTTGTCTTGTGTCTTGATATGTGTCTGTTGATGTTACACATGGAGCTGCTGTGATGCAAGGAGTATTTCAGACTTGATCTGAGCATTAAAGTATTATCGTATCGTATATATATATGCCTATGATGAACAGGTCTCTGTTGTACTGTTGTGTATCCGTGGTAATCCTACCAGACTGTCCAGGTGGAGGTGTTCCTGACGGGACTCGGGGCAGGTACAGCAGAACCGTCAGAACTCCTGCTTTGCTGCCGCAACATGGCTCCATCGCTATGGGCTTTGGTACCGCCTACACACACACATAAAGACAAAGAAACACAGCATGAGTACACACACACTGGAAAAGGAAAGGTGGTTTGCTTCAACGTCCGGCACTCTTCCTTGGGTCTCGAATTGAACCAATGACCATCTGGTTTCTGCTACTGCATGTTGAGTGTTTGAAAGGAGCAGGATTCTCCAAAAGCAGCGAGCAGGTCGATTTTAGGGGGTACACACACACCACAAACACACACACACACACACACAACACACACACACAACAACACAACAAATCACACACACACACACACACCACACACACACACACACACACACATCACACACACACACACACACACACACACTACACACACACACACACACACACACACCCACACACACACACACACACACACACACACACACACACACACACACCACACACACACACACACACACACACACACACACACCACACACCACACACACACACCAAAGAAACAAACACAGCATGACTAACACACAGGAATGAAAATCAGAAAATACACATTTACAATTCTTAGATTGCAGCATGAAGTCAATCTTAATGGAATTAAAGAACATCAATCTTTTAACCTCATCCTGAAAGGTGCAACACATAAAAATATCTGTCCTTTAAGACAATTCCAGAGTAAACACTCCCGCTAAGTTTGTTTGCCCTGTTCTGCTTGAAAGCAAGTCCCTGCCTCCTGCAAACTGTTCAAACAAACGCTTCAACTTGTTCCATTTAGAATCTGTATGTTTGAATATGGATCTGAAGTTGGCGTGACGTTGAAGTCGTGCTGCTGTACTCGGCTGTAGTTCCTTTATAGCATAACGTTAGCATTTTGCTTCTGGACATTAGATTTATGATTAGAAAATTATAAAAGTAGGGAAGACATGTGGAGATTATCCGGCTGAACAAAACGTGCATTTATCAAACAGGCTCGTTTTCCACAGACCTTATTTCGAGATATTTTCAAAAATCCTATGGAGAAATCCTATTGCTTTTTTGTCGAGGGAACCAGCAGCTTACTTCCAGGTAAATACGTCATCCCTGCACCACTCTATTGGACTCCTATCATTACTTCCGGAACATAGTGACATCACTATGATCTTATTGGCTAGCGCTCCAACACATTGTACGTGATAGGCTAAGGGGCGGGACATCTCTAAGCGGTTGACCAATCACAACAGAGCCGGCCAGCTAAACCAAGAACACCCAATTATTTAATCTGTTATCAAAACATACTGATATAAATTATTACACACATTATTATATAATATATTACACAATTATCTCAACTGTTCTAAATTATTTATTTCATAAATAAATACTGTAACTCAAAATATATCTGTTAGATTAATTAAAAGCTGTCAATGGCTCCATTAGGCCTAATTTTCATGGAAGAACCCATTCAAATTTGAAGTGGGTCAAAAGGGTCTTTCCACAACATTTATTTAACTCTAATTAACATTGCGAGAAAAGCCATTTGATTTTTGGCAGAGGTCTCTGAGTGCCCCTCCAGTTATTAGCCAGTGTTTGAATTGAAATGTGTTTTTTACCTGAGTCACACAAATGTGGCTTTCTTGAAAAATTAATATTTACAACACAGCTTAACAGGTTTGTTAATTGCCACACTCTAAATTATAAAAATGAAGAAACTATCCCTATAGACACTGTAATATCCCCTCTGCCCATTGCCTCTGGGACTGATACTCTGAATATTGAATGTGTCTTTCTGTGGGTTTAATGATATTTAATATATTTAATGGCCGGGGTAGAGTTTCCTTACATCTGAAAACACAACACGAGGAGAGCCATTGAGCTATCGATTAGGTTTGACCCTTCAGACTCTCCGTACCACAGAGGTCACAGAGACTGACCCTGTCCACACACACACACACACACACACACACACACACACACACACACACACACACACACACACACACACACACACACACACACACACACACACACACACACACACACACACACACACACACACACACACACAGATTGTAAAGACACACTTAACCCTCTCTCTGATTAACCCTAACCCCCTAACCCTTACTTGGAAATGCATGTTACAAGAAATACATTAAAAGATTAAGATTATTTTTGCCATTTTTATACCTGGATTATCGCTGCAATTATGTTCATGCTCTAGTGAGTGTGTTTGCATTATAGATCCGCAGCGAATTGTTTTTTATACTGCCAATGATTTAACAGTCTTAAAGGGCCCATGTCATGGCCATTTCCACTGATCATAATTCCATTGTTGAGGTCTACTAAAATAGATTTATATTGTGCATTTCTCCAAACTCACATTGGTTTCTCATACAGCATCTCTGTAAACTACGTGTATTCACTGAATTTCCCTCTCTGCCTTTAACGGCTCGTTGGAGCTCCAATAGCTCCAGCCCCCACCCTCCCTGTGAGCACAGTGTGCTCTGATTGGTCGGGACGTTGTGAATCGCGCTGAGCTCCGTGGAGGTGTTGTTTCCTT
>NW_022987664.1:490965-495965 GCF_902827165.1 Trematomus bernacchii | reverse complement strand
TTCTGCAGCTATTAACTTTGAAAGGGGAAAAAACTAATTAAAGGGTGGTATTAACTTTATTTAAGCAGCCTTAGATGCATCCTCGTTAGACAGTTGTCACTATAATTATAAGTGGCTTGGGATATGTCAAATAACATACATGTAATATTTGCATTTAACTCCACGGCTTAGTTGAATACTTGATTCTGATTGGTCAATTTGGACATTCTAGAGGTTGTTAATTTTCACTAACAGACCATTGCTAAGAAGAAGACAGACAGGAAGTAAACACTAAAGGGAACAGCAGAAGAAGACAGACAGGAAGTAAACACTAAAGGGAACAGCAGAAGAAGACAGACAGGAAGTCAACACTAAAGGGAACAGCAGAAGAAGACAGACAGGAAGTAAACACTAAAGGGAACAGCCGAAGAAGACAGACAGGAAGTCAACACTAAAGGGAACAGCCGAAGAAGACAGACAGGAAGTAAACTCTAAAGGGAACAGCAGAGGAAGACAGACAGGAAGTCAACACTAAAGGGAACAGCAGAAGAAGACAGACAGGAAGTAAACTCTAAAGGGAACAGCAGAAGAAGACAGACAGGAAGTAAACACTAAAGGGAAACAGCAGAAGAAGACAGACAGGAAGTAAACTCTAAAGGGAACAGCAGAATAATTATTTTACGCCTGAAAATGATTGCGAACTGGTTTGGGAAACAGTTCAATCATATTCTGTGTGTTATTCTAGCTAAGAGTTAAATAGAGCTTGACATTATCTTTTAACAACAAGAATGAAATAAACTCTGATATCAGGTGCATCTGTTGAAACGATGCTCGTACTATCTTTGTTCACATCAACTAAAACCCCCCCGGCATATTCTCAGAACACAGCGAGATCTCTGTCGTGCTGATTATCCGGATGTTATTACTCTGTTCAGAATAAAGAAACTGTGTGTAAAGACGTGTGCTCGGGTTTCATGGAAATTATCGAATCAACTTTTGAATCTAATCGGGTTTCTTCTTAGTGCTAAAAATGGCTAAAAGTTCAAGGTTCAAGGGTCTTTATTGTCAAACTGACATAGTTACAGAGTAATTATGTTATTGAAAATCTTATGTCACAGGCTTCTCCAACAATGCAACATAATAACAATACAGATAGCAAGAGCAATACAAAAAGAAAAATAGTTATAAAATAAAGTGAGCATGTGGAATAGTGCAGTACGAGTCTATATACAAGTTATTGGAATGATATATATTAGATATTAGATACATATTACTGAGTAGCAGATGAATGATTCATGAAGTTCATATTATGTTTGGATCAAATCTCTTTCTCGTTGACTTAAAAGGCAAAAAACAATGTTTTGAGTGGTTATGGCATTACAAAAGGTTAACAAAGCCATTCAAATCTGGATTTTACAACTTTACACGACAACATTTTAGGCAAAAACCTATATTTTGTTGCAAAATATTTCATCACACTATTTAGAAAATCAATGTTTGACGACAATGTTGAAGGAATTCATTTTCATGGAAATGAACAAAGGTTATTTGACGTAATGATATCAGTGAATCCTTATTCCAAAATGTCTTTCATAAGCCCCGCCCACCAGGAAGTCGGCCATTTTAAAATGTGTGTTTTTCCATCATTTTTCAGTAAACTTTTCCAAACTACTTCCAAAGGGTAGGTGTTGAAAATGTAATATTTGGAAGGTAGAATCGCTTGTCAAATGTGACGCTAAATTGAAAATTATAAGTCGATAGCTTAAAGGTGGGGTAGGTAATTTTGGAGAAACCAGCTCGAGTGCGCTAGAATTTGAAAATACACAACCGGAAATAATCTGCCACTTCCTTACAGAGCCCCTCCTCCAACACACACGAACGCGCACATGACCAATGAGGGCACGAGATAAGTTTGTGCACAGATGGAAGGCTGACAGGCAGGTAGGCCATCCAGTTATTTTCGCTTGTAATACTGTACGTAAACAAATCTGCCAATTGAACAAATGAAAATGTGCTTGGTGAGATTTCTTGAAATAAGATGGGATATTTAGACGAATCACATCTTTTAACAAGCAGGGGAAACTTAGCTTGAACTACACTTGAACAGGATCAGGAGATTTGTTACAAAACAAGCCTGAAATGCTCAAAAGTTGTCCGTTTTCTGATGTTAGCTGGTGATTTCACAATAAGAATTTGTTATTGTTTTTAAATCAAGTAAGATGTATTTCTTGAAACAAGACGATCCATGTTTTACAAAAACCACAGCGGCTAAAAGAAAAACTTGTTTCATTTGAGATACAACTCAAAATAAGATGTTTTCAAGAGTCTTGAAGATACTTAGGATGCATTGTCTAAAACAAGACCCTATATCTCTCTGCATTGTTACTTCTTAGGTTATTATGTCTTCGAGGGTGAAGACATATTCTCACTAGATATTAGACGAATAAACTTGGCAGGATTTCGAGTTTCTAGTGTTCTTTCTCCTCCTCTCCGGTGGCCTTTCTTTTAACTGACATAAAGGGCTCAATGGTGGACTAATGGACTTCGAACGTGGCTGTCCTCCCTGTCCAACACACACACACACACACACACACACACACACACACAGACCCCTGAGGTGTGGACTCCTTAGCGGATTAGCCCGTCCATGCATGTCCGTCCCCGCTGGGCTGAAAATTGTCACGTCCAATCCTCTCTGCATCCAAAACCATTTTTTATTACATTTCCTGCTCTCCCTGTACTCCCCTGGAGATTCAGAGTGTGTGTGTGTGTGTGTGGGAATATTTGTTGTGATTATCCATCTGATATTCCACTTCAGGTGAGAATATGTTTTAGTGAACGTATGCATGTATTTAAGTAGTTTTCGCAGGTGCATCCATAACATAACTTGCAGCAATACCACTTTTTTAAAAGTTAATTTGTAGCTGCTACCACAATATATAATGAATATTACTTAGTATTTTGATTACTTACTGCTACTTCACTACTTTAGAAATACTGTTCAGAGATATATACTAAGTGCAATATAAATATTTCACTCTATTAAAGTTGGTACTTGCTTCTACCTAGATACTTTACCTCGAGGAGTAACTAACCTAACCCTAATTAAAATACTCAAGAACTGTACCTAAGAACATATATTCTGCACATACTGTAAAAATGTGTGATATTGGGCTATATAAATAAATGTGGATTGATTGAATAAAGTACATTTTTTTGTACTTTACTTGAGTATTTCTGTTGTATGCTACTTACTTGCACTAGCAAGTATTGTATTTTTCTACTCACTTTTTGACAACATTAAGTTACTTTTGCAAGTTCATATAATTAATACAAAAGATAAATCAACTCACACACTATGATGTAGTATTATGGACGGATACCTGGCAGTATAGCAAGATATTAATGTAATATCATCCTTTACCAACTGCTGTTCTTTGCTTCTGGCATTTGCTGTTTTCTTTAAACGAATGAAACAAGTGAAAAAGTGCAGTTCATATGTGCATTCAGCTCACAGCCTGAGGTTAGGGAGAGGAAGACGGCAGCATCGGGCGGACATGTTTGAGATATTTCGAAGAAAAAAGTAAATCGCTTTTGGCTCGGGGAGTGAGAGGAGATTTTCCGCCACAAAGTGCTATCTTTATCCCGATAATCAGAGCGATCCAACAGCAGATACTGTGTGCCTCGTCCCTTTCCTTTCCCCCCTCCTTCCCCCTCTCTACTCCCTCTATAAAAGCTGCTCTTCGTGTCTCAAACACTTTGTTGTCACCTACAGCTGGTAAACAAACAGGCTCAGCGGACACTCTGTTGTGTCTGTGACGGCCCGTCCTCCAGCATTATCCTGACAACTGAACACTTTCATTTAAAATGCATGAACACAGAGAGTTGTTTAGATAAGGGAAATAGTCAAGGGGAGAGGAAACAGAAAATGAAAAGGGGACAAAATAAGAGATAAAAGGAACTATTCACCTTATTCTTTGCCGGTTCTTGGGTGCTACCAAGTTGTCTTATTATGTGTTATTACTTCCGGTTAGAGCATAATTGCTATAACTTTGCATAGCATTGCCAGCTTTAACAACCTTTATTTGCCAAAGAAACAGTGTTTAAGCTTTTGAGTTAACATATTTTTTTTGTTATAACACGTTTAAATGCAAGAAACTAATCATTAAGTTTCCCAATATGTCATTAGTTAATGCAAAAAACACATATTGTTGAATTTACAGCAATGTTTGGAGCTGCAAGTCGGCTTGAAACACGACTGGTGAATAACTCTCACTGCCTGAATGGTAGACACAGGTCTGCACTGCAAGTCTAATCATAGGATATTAAATAAAAGTTCTTATGTAAGTTATGAGAGCTACCAATTTGGCTACAGCTAACATTCGTAGCTGCCTTGTTGGATAGGTAGCTAACGTAAGCTAACTAGTTAGAGCGATAATGAACATTAGCTAGCTTCTAAAGCAAAAAAGCCAGTTTGTTTGATAGATTGATCGCAAACATTCATTATTTAGCTTGTTAGATAGAAAGCTAATGTTCACTAGTTAGCTAGGTAAATAGCACACTGACAGGTTCATTCATTTTGGTCTCAAGGATAACTTCTTTTCTATACATTTCAACACTGTGGACCCTTGTCACCCCTTCTGGAAGTGAGAGTTATTATAAACCGTCCGATCGGCCGGTGTGTGCTTTGGTGCTTTGATAGTTTGCCAAATCAGAGACATCTACACCAAGAGACACTTATTAGTTTGAACCAATCGTGGGAAAAGGGGTCGGGGATACATCGGGTGAAAAAGTGTAAAATATGGAAGAGAGAGGAGATGACAGGGCAGATATCCAGAGAGAAATAACAATGTATACCGTTCTTTCCTATATGTCTTTTTTGATTGCCATAGGTAGTCAGCTTAAGTGTTCACACACACACACAGTGTTCTTTCTCCTCCTCTCCGGTGGCCTTTCTTTTAACTGACATAAAGGGCTCAATGGTGGACTAATGGGCTTCGAACGTCTCTCTCTCTCTCTCT
>NW_022987664.1:469831-490865 GCF_902827165.1 Trematomus bernacchii | reverse complement strand
GTGAGTCGCCGGTTGAGTTGAATTTCCATTTTAATCAGTAAGTCGGTGAGCGAACAATCCTATTAACGCAAAGGAGGACACAAGGGCCACTTCATGACCTCTCCCTGTCTCCCCCATTCTCTCTCTCTCTCTGAGATGACACAATTAATCATCTCTCTAATGCCTCATGACTTTCTTTTTTGCCTTCTTAATTCAGGAGGTATAGTATATCTTTCATTCACCTCCTCCTCCTCCACTTCCTGACACACACACACACACACACACACACACACACACACACACACACACACACTTGCCCTGTCCTCTCAGCTTCTCTTTTCACTATTAGTGCCAAGGATGTATAGTTTCTTCCAAAGTGGAGGATATACACACATATATATATACCTGGTTCCACACACACACACACACACACACACACACACACACACACACACACACACACACACACACACACACACACACACACACACACACACACACACACACACACACACACACACACACACACACACACACACACACACACACACACACACACACACACACACACACACACACTGGTGTACTGCACTCAAATGTACACACACACACACACACCTTCACCCATGTGCACATAACAATGTTCTAAAGGCCATGATCATTTCAGAGAAAAAAATTCCCCCCTCCATTTGCAGTATTGACGGGTTTGAGAGGAGGTGGGGGTTAGATATCGACCAAGGACAAAAAGGAGAACAGAGAAACACACACATCAGTAGGGGGGTGGAGGAAAAAAGAGAGTACACTGAGGAAAATGGCCTAATGAGAATGAATAGCTGGTGTGACGCTATGGTTGCTGAACCGCCAAAACATCTAGAAAGTTTGTCAGGGATTTATAAAAGGTCTGCTTCAAACAAAGACATGTCTAATAGTGAATTAAAGGGGATATATTCTGCTCATTTTCAGGTGTATATCAGTATGTAGTGTCTCTACTTTAAAGAGTTCTCTCCTGCTGGTGTTCAGGTGTATATCAGTATGTAGTGTCTCTACTTTAAAGAGTCCTCTCCTGCTGATGTTCAGGTGTATATCAGTATGTAGTGTCTCTACTTTAAAGAGTCCTCTCCTGCTGATGTTCAGGTGTATATCAGTATGTAGTGTCTCTACTTTAAAGAGTCCTCTCCTGCTGATGTTCAGGTGTATATCAGTATGTAGTGTCTCTACTTTAAAGAGTCCTCTCCTGCTGATGTTCAGGTGTATATCAGTATGTAGTTGTCTCTACTTTAAAGAGTCCTCTCCTGCTGATGTTCAGGTGTATATCAGTATGTAGTGTCTCTACTTTAAAGAGTCCTCTCCTGCTGATGTTCAGGTGTATATCAGTATGTAGTGTCTCTACTTTAAAGAGTCCTCTCCTGCTGATGTTCAGGTGTATATCAGTATGTTGTGTCTCTACTTTAAAGAGTCCTCTCCTGTTGATGTTCAGGTGTATATCAGTATGTAGTGTCTCTACTTTAAAGAGTCCTCTCCTGCTGATGTTCAGGTGTATATCAGTATGTCGTGTCTCTACTTTAAAGAGTCCTCTCCTGCTGATGTTCAGGTGTATATCAGTATGTAGTGTCTCTACTTTAAAGAGTCCTCTCCTGCTGATGTTCAGGTGTATATCAGTATGTAGTTGTCTCTACTTTAAAGAGTCCTCTCCTGCTGATGTTCAGGTGTATATCAGTATGTAGTGTCTCTACTTTAAAGAGTCCTCTCCTGCTGATGTTCAGGTGTATATCAGTATGTAGTGTCTCTACTTTAAAGAGTCCTCTCCTGCTGATGTTCAGGTGTATATCAGTATGTAGTGTCTCTACTTTAAAGAGTCCTCTCCTGCTGATGTTCAGGTGTATATCAGTATGTAGTGTCTCTACTTTAAAGAGTCCTCTCCTGCTGATGTGCAGGTGTATGTCAGTATGTAGTGTCTCTACTTTAAAGAGTCCTCTCCTGCTGATGTTCAGGTGTATATCAGTATGTAGTGTCTCTACTTTAAAGAGTCCTCTCCTGCTGATGTTCAGGTGTATATCAGTATGTAGTGTCTCTACTTTAAAGAGTCCTCTCCTGCTGATGGTCAGGTGTATATCAGTATGTAGTGTCTCTACTTTAAAGAGTAGATATATGAGGTTATGCAGTAGCTATTTTCTGTGGAAGACATAATCCACATTGATCCCCTCACTGTCTAATTTGTTCTAGCTTTAAAGAACATGTTGCCCTCTTCATCATGTTACACATATTTCAGTGAGGGCACACAGATGTTTCACTTCAAGAAGCCATGTTTTATTCTCTGTGTTTAACTGGCGCTGTCCTCAGAGGTGTTGGTATCTCAATGTTTCACATGTTCTGGACTCTTTATGGCTCCTTTAAAGTTGAATTTATTGCCGTCAGTACACACTCCCGCTTTCCCTCCAATTCTTCAAGGGTAAACTAATAATAAAAAGCATGTGGGCGTCAAATATTTGAGCTTTTCAGACTTGTATTATCCCTATCTAATATATAAATGACCTCCCAACACCCACCTGTAGGCTGTGAGTTTCATCAACATATCATATATAAATCCTGGTTATTGGACCACAACTCAGAGTTCTCAAACCTTAATTACTTGTACGATATTTCTGCCAAAGATTGGATCTCCAGAGGAAACGTTCCCCTTTCTATTTTTCCTCTACCAACAATAATTTAGCCGGAGTTATTGTAGTGTTTTATCCGAGCGGGGTCAGCAAAGTTCAACCATCATTTTCCACAAATGTGCGTCTTCTCCTTCACCGAGCACTTCCAATCTTTGTCCTCGCCCTGAATTACATTATTGATCAGTGCCAAATGATGAAATTGCTGGTTGTAAAAAACAAAACAAAGACAGCTTGAGGTATGATTTTCTGTTCAAGCTCCCAGGAATAAACTCACAGACACAGAGAGTTCACAGAGTGAGAGATAAATAGAAAAAGGACAGAGGAAGAGAGATGTTAAAACACCGTTTGCTCAGCTGAAGTGCTGCAGGTGTTTCTCCTCCAAGAGAAACACCTGCAGTAAGAAGCACATGATACAACAAATTAGGGCTGTGCAATTAATCGTATTTTAATCTCGATTACGATTTTGGCTTGCAACGATTACGAAAACAATGTAATCGAAATAAAACGATTATTATTTTAATAAAAAAAAAAAAAAAATGTAATTTCAAAAAAAAAAATTATTGGTTTTTCTGTTGAATTATTCTTAAAGTTCAGGGTAATCAACTGTTAAAAACATACTGTTCACATTTTTTTTCAATATATGGATGTTTTCAAAGTAAATGGATAATCGTTTTTAATAATCGTGATATCAATTATTGACCAACAATAATCGTGATTATGATTTTTGCCATAATCGCACAGCCCTACAACAAATGCATGTGATGTTACAGGTTCAATAAATGATGTGTTCTTATTACTTTCATTTGTACTCAACAAAAGTAAAGACTAGCAGGTAAAAAACACCTGAAAAAACTAATATGTTGTACTTGATATTTTTAAATTAGGTGCAAAAGAAGTCTAAGTAAAAACTACTATGCAAAAGTAAGTAATAGAACCAAAAGTACTTTTATTTGAGGGCCTATTATTTAAAATGCACGCTTCAAATGCAAAGACAGCTTCAGGTGTGATGTTGTGTTCAAGCTCCCAGGAAAAAAACTCATAGAGAGTTCACAGAGTAAGAGATAAATAGAAAAAGGACAGAGGAAGTGAGATGTTAAACCACCGTTTGCTCAGCTGAAGTGCTGCAGGTGTTTCTCCTCCAAACCCTGAGACCATGTGTGGCCTCGGATTCTTTCTCTGACGATGAAAAGAAACCGGCTTTTTGTTTCTCCGTTTGGTTAAAGCGCAAACAGAACATGAAGAGGAATGGGTTTGTTCTAGCCTCGTTAGTGTTGACAGCGGTGTGAGTTATTGAGTTAATAACATGTGTTTGTGTGGGAAACAGCCACAGGTGAATGCAAACTAAAGAAGGGGGGAAGCAATTGTCCGTGATGAATGCAAAGCAGTGTGTTTGTGCCTTATCTCCACTTGCCTCCCTCTCATAGACGCTTTATCTGATAAGCCCTGCAGTGTGCACGCTCAGTATTTAGCTGTGTATTTTATCTACCAAACATACATTACTCCCAGGTGTCATAAATATTCTTTATCAGCTTCTTTCCCCTTCATTCTCCACCATCCTTCCTCCACCCACTCGTCTTTCGGAGGCATATTAAATCCCCGCAATTGAAGAATAAATACGCCACATTAAACACGGGATATGAAATTGATTCATTCTTTGCTTTAAATAGCATTATGAAAACAGGAGAGCGTCGTTAATCAGCGGGAAAAAGGTGGGAACTGCTTTCTGCGGGCGGAGGCGTGCAGATGCTCATCAGCTTTACGACGAAACGCCGTGCTTTATGGAGGCAGCGGAAACTTCGATTTATGCTGATGACTCTCCTCTTTTCTGTAACGCAGCCGCGGCTCGCTGCGAAGCTCGGATCAAGTTGAGGGAAGAGGAAATGTTAGCCTTTAGCTGCAAATCTGGCTAATTTACATTGTGATTATGTGTTGCTATTTAACATATGGAGGGCTGCAGGTAAAGAGAAGCACCTGGATCCATCTTCATTATCCTTTCTAACTTTTGGACTGTCTATCTATGTTGTAAATGTGTTATCTTTTTAATTTATAGACATGACATCTATTGCATTGACATTATTTTGAGGTTTTTCCTCTTTCATTCACGTGGTTTAAGTATTCATGCACATCAACATCATGTGTTCTGCAAGTAAAGACCTCTGGATAAAGTGTTATAATATGAAATCAATCCTTATTGGTACAATTATTTCTGGTTTAACTGGCAGCAAATGACCCGATTCTTACAGACCTTGCAATTTTATTCATTTTTTTAAAGAAATAACTCTGTTGGAGCTATATATGGATTTGTTATTTAATGGTTAATATATATTTTCTCGCTGCTTTGTTTCTAGTAAATGTACTAATATTTAGAGTAATTATTTAAGTTCATTAAAGTAGTTATTTTTATGCTTTTTATTTAGAAGGCGGTTTTGGGCACCTGGTGATTATTATATATTTGGGATTAACGCACCAGACGTGGTCTCTACTTTAAAGAGTCCTCTCCTGCTGATGTTCAGGTGTATATCAGTATGTAGTGTCTCTACTTTAAAGAGTCCTCTCCTGCTGATGTTCAGGTGTATATCAGTATGTAGTGTCTCTACTTTAAAGAGTCCTCTCCTGCTGATGTTCAGGTGTATATCAGTATGTAGTGTCTCTACTTTAAAGAGTCCTCTCCTGCTGATGTTCAGGTGTATATCAGTATGTAGTGTCTCTACTTTAAAGAGTCCTCTCCTGCTGATGTTCAGGTGTATATCAGTATGTAGTGTCTCTACTTTAAAGAGTCCTCTCCTGCTGATGTTCAGGTGTATATCAGTATGTAGTGTCTCTACTTTAAAGAGTCCTCTCCTGCTGATGTTCAGGTGTATATCAGTATGTAGTGTCTCTACTTTAAAGAGTCCTCTCCTGCTGATGTTCAGGTGTATATCAGTATGTAGTGTCTCTACTTTAAAGAGTCCTCTCCTGCTGATGTTCAGGTGTATATCAGTATGGAGTGTCTCTACTTTAAAGAGTCCTCTCCTGCTGATGTTCAGGTGTATATCAGTATGTAGTGTCTCTACTTTAAAGAGTCCTCTCCTGCTGATGTTCAGGTGTATATCAGTATGTAGCGTCTCTACTTTAAAGAGTCCTCTCCTGCTGATGTTCAGGTGTATATCAGTATGTAGTGTCTCTACTTTAAAGAGTCCTCTCCTGCTGATGTTCAGGTGTATATCAGTATGTATTGTCTCTACTTTAAAGAGTCCTCTCCTGCTCATGTTCAGGTGTATATCAGTATGTAGTGTCTCTACTTTAAATAGTCCTCTCCTGCTGATGTTCAGGTGTATATCAGTATGTAGTGTCTCTACTTTAAAGAGTCCTCTCCTGCTGATGTTCAGGTGTACATCAGTATGTAGTGTCTCTACTTTAAAGAGTCCTCTCCTGCTGATGTTCAGGTGCATATCAGTATGTAGTGTCTCTGCTTTAAAGAGTCCTCTCCTGCTGATGTTCAGGTGTATATCAGTATGTAGTGTCTCTACTTTAAAGAGTCCTCTCCTGCTGATGTCCAGGTGTATATCAGTATGTAGTGTCTCTACTTTAAAGAGTCCTCTCCTGCTGATGTCCAGGTGTATATCAGTATGTAGTGTCTCTACTTTAAAGAGTCCTCTCCTGCTGATGTTCAGGTGTATATCAGTATGTAGTGTCTCTACTTTAAAGAGTCCTCTCCTGCTGATGTTCAGGTGTATATCAGTATGTAGTGTCTCTACTTTAAAGAGTCCTCTCCTGCTGATGTTCAGGTGTATATCAGTATGTAGTGTCTCTACTTTAAAGAGTCCTCTCCTGCTGATGTTCAGGTGTATATCAGTATGTAGTGTCTCTACTTTAAAGAGTCCTCTCCTGCTGATGTTCAGGTGTATATCAGTATGTAGTGTCTCTACTTTAAAGAGTCCTCTCCTGCTGATGTTCAGGTGTATATCAGTATGTAGTGTCTCTACTTTAAAGAGTCCTCTCCTGCTGATGTTCAGGTGTATATCAGTATGTAGTGTCTCTACTTTAAAGAGTCCTCTCCTGCTGATGTTCAGGTGTATATCAGTATGTAGTGTCTCTACTTTAAAGAGTCCTCTCCTGCTGATGTTCAGGTGTATATCAGTATGGAGTGTCTCTACTTTAAAGAGTCCTCTCCTGCTGATGTTCAGGTGTATATCAGTAAGTAGTGTCTCTACTTTAAAGAGTCCTCTCCTGCTGATGTTCAGGTGTATATCAGTATGTAGCGTCTCTACTTTAAAGAGTCCTCTCCTGCTGATGTTCAGGTGTATATCAGTATGTAGTGTCTCTACTTTAAAGAGTCCTCTCCTGCTGATGTTCAGGTGTATATCAGTATGTATTGTCTCTACTTTAAAGAGTCCTCTCCTGCTCATGTTCAGGTGTATATCAGTATGTAGTGTCTCTACTTTAAATAGTCCTCTCCTGCTGATGTTCAGGTGTATATCAGTATGTAGTGTCTCTACTTTAAAGAGTCCTCTCCTGCTGATGTTCAGGTGTACATCAGTATGTAGTGTCTCTACTTTAAAGAGTCCTCTCCTGCTGATGTTCAGGTGCATATCAGTATGTAGTGTCTCTGCTTTAAAGAGTCCTCTCCTGCTGATGTTCAGGTGTATATCAGTATGTAGTGTCTCTACTTTAAAGAGTCCTCTCCTGCTGATGTCCAGGTGTATATCAGTATGTAGTGTCTCTACTTTAAAGAGTCCTCTCCTGCTGATGTCCAGGTGTATATCAGTATGTAGTGTCTCTACTTTAAAGAGTCCTCTCCTGCTGATGTTCAGGTGTATATCAGTATGTAGTGTCTCTACTTTAAAGAGTCCTCTCCTGCTGATGTTCAGGTGTATATCAGTATGTAGTATCTCTACTTTAAAGAGTCCTCTCCTGCTGATGTTCAGGTGTATGTCAGTATGTAGTGTCTCTACTTTAAAGAGTCCTCTCCTGCTGATGTTCAGGTGTATATCAGTATGTAGTGTCTCTACTTTAAAGAGTCCTCTCCTGCTGATGTTCAGGTGTATATCAGTATGTAGTGTCTCTACTTTAAAGAGTCCTCTCCTGCTGATGTCCAGGTGTATATCAGTATGTAGTGTCTCTACTTTAAAGAGTCCTCTCCTGCTGATGTGCAGGTGTATATCAGTATGTAGTGACTCTACTTTAAAGAGTCCTCTCCTGCTGATGTTCAGGTGTATATCAGTATGTAGTGTCTCTACTTTAAAGAGTCCTCTCCTGCTGATGTTCAGGTGTATATCAGTATGTAGTGTCTCTACTTTAAAGAGTCCTCTCCTGCTGATGTTCAGGTGTATATCAGTATGTAGTGTCTCTACTTTAAAGAGTCCTCTCCTGCTGATGTCCAGGTGTATATCAGTATGTAGTGTCTCTACTTTAAAGAGTAGATATATGAAGTTATGCAGTAGCTATTTTCTGTGGAATACATAATCCACATTGATCCCCTCACTGTCTAATAGACAAATCGTGTTTCACCAGGGAACATAGGAAAGGCCACCAGTGCAACCATTGTTCTGTATATGTTTATAATAAAAGAGAATAAAGGAACAAACATGAAGTTCTTGCCTTGAAATCGAGTATTTACCTGCATAAGATTCACTTTCTGGTGCTCCAGCGACAGTTTAGTTTAAGTTACGTTCCTGTTTGACTTCCCTATGATTTTGGCCGTTACAAACTCTGAAATGACGGACCAGTAAAATACTTAAAAATAAGCACCTAATAGAACCAATGCATGTGGTGTTACAGGTTAAATAAGTGATATGTACATATAACTTACATTTGTACTCAATAATAGTAAAGACTAGCAGGTAAAAAAACACCTGAAAAGCAACATATTTTGTACTGGAGATTTGTAATTAGGTGCAAAAGAAGTCTAAGTAAAAACGACTACGCAAAAGTAAGTAATATACACGAAGAAGAACCAGAAGTGCCTTTTATTTAAAATGCACTGTGTGAAAATTGCGACCTTGACATGACAAGGTAAACTACAAATGATATATATTTGGGCAACCCACCCTTCTGATAGGATATTGTAAAAAAAAAGCATGTGGTTTGTGTTTCTACAGTAATTTAGGGTTCAGGGTTTCATCTCTTTGAAACAGATCATTCACAACACGCCGACACACGTCCTTTCAGCTGTGACACACGTAGTCTGTGTCATCTTCCCACTTTATTTCTTCTTTTGTTTGAAATATATAATTGCAAAAGTACTTCCAGCTGTGACACACCGTCAGTGTCGTTATAAAAGATGAACCAGACACCTCGCCATGAGGAAGCACTCTTCACATACTGTAGAGAGATGATTGTAACAGGAGTACTCATAATTCCAAGTCTTCAGACGAAAAAAAGACGTCTTTGAGTGGGAAAAAAGCACCTGGAGAGCATTTGAAGTTCATCTTTTTATGTGTCCTGGAGAATTTAAGCCCGCGACACGACCACATGAATTTATCCAGAGTATTGTGAAGGATCCTCAAAGACTTAGAGACTTTAAACACAGACGCTGCAGACGTTAGAGCTTCTGAAAGGAAACTCAAGAGGGAAGTTTAGAGGATGGAGTCGTCCTCTACTGAGCAAGAAGACACAGTATTTACCCATAATGCAACATACTGTGTTTAAACTGTAAAAACTCAAAATCTTGCCAAGTATATTTGTCTAATTTCAAGTCAGAATATGTCTTTAGACTCGATATCAGACTGAATTGGTAACAATGCAGTGAGATATAGGGTTTTGTTTTTAGACAATGCATCTTCAAGACTCTTGAAAACATCTTATTTTATATCTCAAATGAAACAAGTTTTTTAAGCTGCTGTGGTTTTTGTAAAAGATGGTTCATCTTGTTTTAACAAATACATGTTACTTGGCTTATTTTGTAACACAATATTTCCTGATTCTGGTAAAATATAGTTCAAAATAAGTTTTCCAAGCTAATTACAAGATCTGATTTATTTGACTATCCCGTCTCATTTCAAGAAACTTGTTCTATTGACAGATTTGTTTACCTTTTACAAGCGAAAACACAGTACATTTGTTCCAGTGTAGAGAGAAGCATGAATCAGAGATAGGCACACATGGTAACATATTAACCCCTGAGAACGATGTGTATTAAACACTAATTAGTCCTCACAATAGAGTGGAACGAAGACATAATATAGTGTGTTGTGGCCAGGGCCGGTTTTTGGCCTAGGGCGCCATATCTGGTGGGGCGCTGCGCTGGTAGCTCTGGGAGGGAAAAAAACATTTTTGACCGTTGGTGCTCATCCTAATTTTCGGCCTTGACAACATTCATAATGAAGTCAAGGTAACACCCTTTTCACCCCGGTTACACTTTTCATTTGCCCTGTACGATGGGCGCTGTAAGTGATGAAAGTGGGGGATGTTGGCTTATCAGGCGCCCGCAGCTCACAGCCAAAGTGCGAGTGAGCGTGGGAGCGAGCGAGGGAGAGAGGGAGAGAGAGAGAGAGAGGGCACACCGGTACCGGCGCTGTTGTTATTAGCATCTGGTGCTAGCTGCGCTAACGGATATAAGAAGAAGATGTTTCTACAACAAGGAGAGCTCTCCTGTCAGACTGAGAGGCTCAGAGAGGTAAAGGACTCTCTGAGGGTTTAGATAGTTCACTTTAGTCTAAGTTATCTCAGTGGGTCTCAAACGGTTTGATCACAATTTATGTAAACACATATTTCCAAGGCACTCCTTTGTAATTATTGGGATAAACAGGTTTGAAATCATTTCAATGTATACTATAGGACAGTAAACCAAACATATCGTTTAAAACTGGAGAGATAAAAGAATATGCATAAATAAATGTTACCGGCCCTGGTTGTGTCCCATTTACTGTAATCTAATTATATTATTAAAGGCCATCAAACAGCTGGATTTGGTCCGACCTTTCCTCCGTGTTCCTCGTGTCCACGTATTATAATCCTGATAGAAGCAATGCATCCTGGGAGGTGAACTGTTACCTGATGTCGCCCTCTCTACAGTGACAGATGTTGCAGGAGATGTACTCTCCAACAGGTCAGAGTGAGAGCTGGAGGAAACTCAGCCTCATTTATCAACGGCATGCAAACAGAGGAAGCTGTTGATTCAATACAAACACGTCTCATTACAGAGATGGACAAAGGTATTATTACAATTAAGATTTTTTAAAGATTTTGTTCAGATTTTTATACTTTTACAAAAAATGTACACTTTTTTTCAGAAATCATATTTTTTTCAGAAATCGGACTTTTAAATATTTTTTCGGAAATTTGACTTTTTTCAGAATGTTGATTTCTCTCCGAATTCTGACTCTTTTTCGGAAAGTTTTACAAAAACTCTCTTTCGGACTAGAACAAAATCATTTTCGCACTATCTTCCTGTTGTCTCTGTTGTGATTGGCCTATCACAAACATGTGTTGTAGTGCTCTTATCTTATCTTAGCCAATAGGATGTCACAGTGATCTCAGTATGTTCTGGAAGTAAACAAAGGAGTCTAATGGAGATTGGGGAGTGTGTGTGTGTCCTTTTATTCACATTATGTTTCTCTTGAGTTTCTTAATGACCTTCCTACTGTTCCTAACACCTCCACTTCCTGTCTCACAGTCTGACTGAAGGTCACAGAGACAATAGATTCGAGGGCTATCTGCACACGATCCTTCATTAATTTTAGCTCCGTTTCGACCGGGTTGGACTCAGTTCAGTTGGGTTTACTCGATGCAGAAACCTCCGGAGTATCTTCTCCTCTTTATCTCCGCCTCCGCCTGGCTTCCATTTCACTTTTGAAGGTGAGAGACAATAGGGCAGAACGCTATCTTCACACCGAGGTTAATTGCACAACATCTGGTTCATAGTCAAGCATGCAGCTCAGCATAATTGTGTAATGAATGAGAGGAAGAACATTTCCACGCTCTGCCCTGCTACTTTAGGTTGTCCCGCTCTCACACACACACAGACACACACACACACACACACACTCAGGGACACAGTCTGTGGTTAAACAAATGGAGTCATCATCATCCCATTTCATGCCATGTTTACACAGCCAGCGACAAATGCAACACCTGTTGTTTCCACAATTGTTTGTATTTAAATAATAGTGTTTTAAGGTGCAAAGAAAACCCAATATTATTAATGTTATAAATAAAATGCTACGTCATAATATGAAAATAAATCAAGTTATTTGAAAATTACTGTGAAATTGTTGTGAAATTCTGAAATTAAATATTTGGATCGATGTTGATTTCATTCACGAAAATGATGACTAAATATGATCAACAACAACCTTTTTTTTCACAACACCAACAACAACGAGACAGCACTAACATGCAATATTGTTGACTAACATGCAAAGACTAACGTATAGTGTATATGTAGTTTATTAATAAAAATCTCCAATAAAAAACTAATAAAGACTGTATTTTTTTCAATGCATTTGTTCCACGTCGTTAGAAGGACACGCACGCACGCACTCACATACACGCACGCACTCACATACACGCACGCACGCACGCACGCACGCACGCACACACACACACACACACACACACACACACACACACACACCACACACACACACACACACACACACACACACACACACACACACACACACACACACACACACACACACACACACACACACACACACACACACACACACACACACACACACACACACACACACACACACACACACACACACACACACACACACACACACACACACACACACACGGTATGCATATAAGAGAGATGGAATGTGTGTGAAATGGACGATGAAGGTATAATTGCATGGAAAGGACTCTGTTTTGATTTGATAGAGGATTAAATGTGAGCTGGGTTATTTATCTGTAATTCATACATTCAGTTTGTATAAATTGCTGCAACTTGTTACTAAAGGGTGACATTTCCATTAGGAGACAGGCGCTGCAGCTTCAGAACACAATGCAGATATACAAACACCGATGCACCAAAACACGTGCAGAGGAGGAAACATCTTCAACTTCAACAAAAAAAACTTGAGGAAACACACACACACACACACACACGCACACACACACACACACGCACAGTCAGGTCAAAGAAAGGAAACATCGTCACTTTTTCTCGCCTGGATATGCAAAAGAACAGCTTGCCCTGTGCGACTGCGTTACCAAACACAACAAATCCCATGTGTCTTATTTGGTAGTGTTTACATGTGTGTGTGAGTGTGTGAGTGTGTGTATGTGTGTATGTGTGTGTGTGTGTGTGTGTGTGTGTGTGTGTGTGTGTGTGTGTATGTGTGTGTGTGTGTGTGTGTGTGTGTGTGTATGTGTGTATGTGTGTGTGTGTGTGTATGTGTGTGTGTGTGTGTATGTGTGTGTATGTGTGTGTGTGTGTGTGTGTGTGTGTGTGTATGTGTGTGTGTGTGTGTGTGTGTGTGTGTGTGTGTATGACTGTGTGTGTGTGTGTGTGTGTGTGTGTGTGTGTGTGTGTGTGTGTGTGTGTGTGTGTGTTTTCTCCGACCTGTAGCAGTTCTTCTCGATCTCCGCCCACCTCCAGCGCTACAGCGACGGAAGAAAAGGGACGACTGGCCATCTGCTGCCTCTCTCTCATCAGCTGCTGCAGAGAAACACGGAGAAAGAGAACGCTTTTTATTTATTATTCAACGCTTTATCTTTGAGGGAAATATTGAGAGACATACAACAGCATACATTTGTCCATGTACAGGCAGAGGTGGGAAGTAGTGGAGTACAAATACTTCGTTACTGTACTTAAGTACATGTTTCTGGTATCAGTACTTTATTCCACTACTTATTCCTTTGACTTCTTACATTTTGAACACAAATACCTGTACTTTCTACTTCTTACATTTTGAACACAAATACCTGTACTTTCTACTTCTTACATGTTGAACACAAATACCTGTACTTTCTACTTCTTACATTTTGAACACAAATACCTGTACTTTCTACTTCTTACATTTTGAACACAAATACCTGAACTTTCTACTTCTTACATGTTGAACACAAATACCTGTACTTTCTACTTCTTACATGTTGAACACAAATACCTGTACTTTCTACTTCTTACATGTTGAACACAAATACCTGTACTTTCTACTTCTTACATTTTGAACACAAATACCTGTACTTTCTACTTCTTACATGTTGAACTCAAATACCTGTACTTTCTACTTCTTACATTTTGAACACAAATACCTGTACTTTCTACTTCTTACATTTTGAACACAAATACCTGTACTTTCTACTTTTTACATATTGAACACAAATACCTGTACTTTCTACTTCTTACATGTTGAACACAAATACCTGTACTTTCTACTTTTTACATTTTGAACACAAATACCTGTACTTTCTACTTCTTACATGTTGAACACAAATACCTGTACTTTCTACTTCTTACATGTTGAACACAAATACCTGTACTTTCTACTTCTTACATTTTGAACACAAATACCTGTACTTTCTACTTCTTACATTTTGAACACAAATACCTGTACTTTCTACTTCTTACATGTTGAACACAAATACCTGTACTTTCTACTTCTTACATTTTGAACACAAATACCTGTACTTTCTACTTCTTACATTTTGAACACAAATACATGTACTTTCTACTTCTTACATTTTGAACACAAATACCTGTACTTTCTACTTCTTACATGTTGAACACAAATACCTGTACTTTCTACTTCTTACATGTTGAACACAAATACCTGTACTTTCTACTTCTTACATTTTGAACACAAATACCTGTACTTTCTACTTCTTACATGTTGAACCCAAATACCTGTACTTTCTACTTCTCACATTTTCCAAACAGGCTGGTTCCTTTAGTTTGAATGTGTGTTTGGTGGCGTGATCATTATGATTTAGAGTCATTGCGTGCCTATTGATTTGAACACGATCCGTGTATCCATCATTGTTCTCAAAATTCAAACTTTTTTTTCAGAATGATGTATTTCTTCTGATTATTCTCTTTTTTTCGAACTCTTGACTTTTCTCAGAATTTATACCTTTTCTTTTTTAGCCAAGAGAGCCACCTTGGTAGTACGGACAACTCTAGCTTTAGGGTCAACGCACCTCTCTAACTCACTGATCTGCCTTCATAGATACCTCAGGACAGCAGAGGAATAACACGGACGAGGGTGAAAGGGGGATAGGGGAAAAATGGCGAGGAGATATCAAAGTCATATGTTCGAAAGATGGAGAAAGGTGAAGAGGAGAGGGTGGAAAGAGTGTTAGGTGGGAGGAAGAGGAGGAAGAGGAGGGTGGAGAAACTTCATTAATGAGGAAATGTCAGAAGAACAAAGGCAGATGTAATCAGCATGAGGTCCAAACAATGACAACAAACTCACAAAAACAACCTATTGGGAACACAGAGCTGAAGCAGATTTGTGCTTCTATACCTGCATTTCTATCAGAACAAATTCTCAATACTCTCCATGTCCCCTCTCCCTCCATCAGAAGTGTGTTTCCGCTCCACTTCAGACATGTTGACGAGCTTTTGTTTCTACATTTAGCTCGGGGGTGGCCACCTGTTTCACGCAAAACAAACTCATTTCTGAACGATTATACGCCAGGCTCTAATCATCAGTATGTTGCTGCCTGCTGCAGCTTCCACACACACACACACACACACACACACACACACACACACACACACACACACACACACACACACACACACACACACACACACACACACACACACACACACACACACACACACACACACACACACACACACACACACACACACACACACACACACACACACACACACACACACACACACACACACACACGTTTGGTGAAATCAGTGTGGAGAATCAGTGCTGCAGATTGTGACCCTCTCAGGGAGGGAAAACATTTGTTTGTTTACAACCCGAGAGGCTTTTCACTAAGATGAATAACACGAGATGAACTTTCATGTATCTGTGTGGGAAAATCTGCAAAAGAGAGCAAGCTGAGGTGGAGCAAGGAGGTGGAAAGTACATATAAAAGACCTGGGGAATAATCAAGTTCTGCTATGTTTCCACTTTCTTAGTTTCCTGTTAGTCTCTGCTGTCAATTATCAAGACATAAAGAGTCTTGAGTTTGTCCATGTTGTGCTATCTTTACTTCAATTCCACTATATTTAGTTAAAGAGGAATTATTCTGCTCGTTCTAAAGCTTCATATCAGTATTTTCTGCAACACGTCTCCATGCTTCAATGTTCAAAAAGCTCTTTATTTTTCTCATACTGTCTGTGCTGCAGCACCTCTTTTCACCCTCTGTCTGAAACCAGAGCCCAGTCTGCTCTGATTGGTTAGCTGGCTGGCTCTGTTGTGGTTGGTGAACCACTTAGAGATGTCCCGCCCCTTAGCCTATCACGTACAATGTGTTGGAGCGCTAGCCAATAGGAGCGTGAGTGTTGCATAGTGATGTCACCATGGATAGAAACTCCCTCTGAAGGGAACACGTGGATTTGAGCCTTTGCAGACCATTTACATGCACAGAAACCTATAGAACGCCCTAAAAGAGAGGGGAACCCCCCCCCCCTCTCAAAATGCAAGCTATCAATTAGCAACAAGGAAAATGAGAGATGGGAGAAAACTTAACATTTGTTTTCCAATTGTCTCCTCCACCTAAACTGAAGTCTTTCTAACTATTATATCGGTGTTATCGTGTTGCCCTGTTGGAGGAGCCTGTGACCTCAGACTTTCATTGATATATCTACACTGTACTGTAGATGTACAAATGACAATAACATCTTGAATCTTCTGAACGCCGTCCTCTCCACACTCTGTTTCTCCACACATGGCACCAACCAGCTGCCGGATGCTCACCTGCCGCTGTCCTTCTGTGTCCGAATCAGTGAACATCACACCTGTAGCTACGTCAGTGCAGCTCTGCTAGCGCTCCGCCATGACGGCTAACGTGATGTCTCCTCGTGTTAGCTGTCACTGTGTATGCTAATGCAGCTCAGATCACGGTGTGTGTGTTGCTAGCATCGCTGTTAGCCTCCTGCTGCTGTCGGATCAGATTAGTAGGAGCCCGGCTGACAAAGTGTGTGAGAAAGAAGGAGACGGAGAGCTTTAGAGGAGGTGAATACCCCCTTTAAGATGAATATTTTAGACTTTTAGGAGTGAAATGTGTTTTGCTTTGTTGATTACTTTAAGATATATGTACTCATCCTAAAGGGGTAATTCAGTAATCTATGTTAGTGTATATACAGTAAAAAACACACACATGCACATGGCCTATAGACATTGGGGTTGATATACATATTTAAATATGCAAACAAGCATTAATGTCAGGTTTCAAGCATAAAAACTAAAACTGATGCTTTTTCTGTTAACTTTTGGGTTTGCTAACTGCATTTAAAGAGACCCTATTGTGCATGTATGTAACGGTCGACAATGGCTTAAAGTCCCATAGTCTGCACACACACACAGAGAGGCTTTTTGTTGACTGCATTACATCGTGTGCATACGTAACTGAAACTGTGTTCTGGGTGCATCCATGTGTGAGTTTGTGTCAGATGAGGTGTTCTCTCTGCTCGTTCCTCCCTAAAGCCACTGTGTTAGTGAGACTAGACAAACTGGTCAAGGTCAGTAGGGTCGTGTGTGTGTGCGTGTGCGTGCGTGTGCGTGCGTGTGTGTGTGTGTGTGTGTGTGTGTGATAAATCAGTGTAGACAGTGCGATTACATATAAAGGGAGTAATGCAGCACTGAATATGCAAAAGTTAGTTTTGTAGATATATGGACTTCACCAATGTGCAAATGCCTAATTAAAAGGACCACTTGTCAGCGTGCCTATGCTTTGGTTGTGGGTTAAATTCCCCCTTTGATAAGTCCTTGGTTGGGGCAACAAGGACAAGGCAGCGTCCGTCTTCTCTGTCTGCCTTTCAGACTGTAAATCAGACATAAAACAGCTAATTAACTCTGCTGTGCTGTAAACAAGCAGCGAAAGAGACCACAGAGTGGAAGACTAAAGGAGGGGAGAGTGCAGAGAGAGTTATACATGTATGTGACCTTATTCGCCTTGCCATAGATAGTCTTTGGTTTGTAAATGTATAACTTTTCTCCAGTTTCTGAACAGATATGAGGAGCTGACGGCGGATGTTTTGGTTTTCTGACTCAACTTGAATGACGGCACGCTGAGATCCTCACCGCTGATTGGTGAGGTTGTTGTGCAATATGTGCAATATGTGCAATATATATATATATATGCCGTTAATAACTGTGAAATATATACCTGGCTGCTAAATCTTCAGAACTATTACAGGATGTGTATTTTTTTCATGCATTCTTCTTAGTTAAAGTGGACCTATCATGCTATATTTGAATAATATAGTGTAGGACCATACCTATATAAGACATATTTATACTTTTTTCTTTTCAAAATACCAAACAGATCATGCATTTTAGCCATGCCTCATTTTGCTAAATTTGACATTTTTTAGCTCTGTTTTTGCAAGGGCAGATTCTGTGAGAACAGCACCACCTACAGGCCTGGCATATGTACTACAGCGTCTCCAGCGCTTTCGAACGGCAATGGCCGTGGCTGTCTCCTCCTGATTGGTGGAGTTGGCCCAATAGCCGTAGCGCCACCGTCCTGACGTCAGGACAGTGTTCAAATCTGGATCAGTTTTTATCAGATCCGTTGCAGCCCCTTTTTTAGAGATTTGGGTATGGAGGAAAATAGAGAGGGTTGTGTTTTCTGACACTTGGTGAGTTCCCTGGAACACCGGGGACACATATTCATGTAGAAAAGACGTACAAAAGTGCATTTTGCATGATAGGTCCCCTTTAACATTAAGCTGTCTTTGGCTCTTTTCTGCTGTACCAATGTACATTCCCCCTCTGATTCTGATTGGCTAACGTGTGAATGCGTCACGTGAATATGACACTCGAGTTGAACAAATGTAACCCTCGCGAGTGATGCACCATAAGAGAAAATACATTTATTTTTCCCACATCAAGGATTTCGGCTAGATTCCTGAACTCAAGCGTGACCCGATGAAAAAGTTAACACTTCCTGTTTGCATGCTTTTCAAATGCACGTGTTTATGTTTCCTAGAGGGAAAGCCTGGCCTCCATCCATCCCTCTCAGCTGGAAACATAAACATCCAGGAGTGCTGCAACAATGGAGCCAATCACATGGAGAATTATGCTTCACAGGACTTCAACCAGAGCAGCACCTGCAAACTCAAATTGTTCCACGTCCTGTTAGACGGATTGGAAATATGGGAGTAATGTGCTGTTTGCTGATTTCGGAATACAAATGACGGGTTTCACGACACGGAGAGTGGCTCGCTGCTCACTGGCTGTAATTAAACTCCACATCACCTCTGTGAGGGCAACACGACAATCATCACATCTGCAAGCACGGATATCAGTGTGTTGGATGGTGGATGGGTGTGGAGGGAATAATGATGCAGTATTTATTCCTAATTCTGAGGGGGAAAACTGTTGTAAATATGTAAACAAACACCCTCAGAATGGACGTGTCCATTTGGACGGGATGCTGAGAAAGTGTTGGTTTACATTTTCCAAAATTATTTTAATAACCAACACTCTATGACCTTTTTCTTCACGGTCTGAGACCCTTAGTGCCAATTAAGACAAATGCTAATGCTACAAAATACAGAGTTTTAGACAAAATTGATCCTCCAACTTTGTAGTAACATTGTGATAAAGAACTTTTGGAGTGCCAAGGATGTAAGTTGTGTTTCCCAGCTTCTCCTGAGAATGTGACTTAAATGAATCATTTCCTGCACAAGTCTGGTCGACTATTGCTGTAAAATACAGGTTAAAAATTGTAAGATTTGTGAGCCAAAACAACCTAAATGTCTTCTGCTCGTCTAAAATCTGAACTGAGATGAAGCTGAAACAATACCTCGCCTTTTCCTGAACCGGTGACGAAGCAAGGTCCATTAAACAATGCTTTTTGGGTGTGGAAGAACTGATTTCAACCCCATCTGACACCTTTACATTGATCTCTAACTCTGACCTGATCACTCGGGTATCAATGCTAGTGCGGTTGTGGATAAATGGCAACAAATCCTCAACACAAGACTCCAACATCTTGTGGAAAGCCTGAAAACAGAAGTGTATTCGCTGCAAGATTAGCTGTTAAATGCCTACAGTTTGTACAGAAGTGTAGATTACAGGATAACATGCAACTCCACTGGTTCCCTGTTCAATCCCGTATCAACTTCAAAAACCTACTGCTCACTTACAAAGCCCTACGTAACCTGCCCCCCCCCCCCCTCCCTATCTGGCTGACCTTCTTCAGGAGTACACCCCCTCTCGCTCCCTCCGCTGGTCTGCTAACCGTCCCCACCCCACGCCTCGTCACCATGGGTGCTCGGGCTTTTAGCTGCACTGCTCCCAGACTCTGGAACTCCCTCCCCCCCGCACATCCGACAGTCAGACACAATCACCATATTCAAATCCCAATTAAAAACCCACCTGTTCCAATCTGCATATAATGGGGAGCACTACAGTGAGTAGTCACTGTAGTGCTCCCCATTATATGTTTCATTTGTGTCCACTTGATTGTCTCCTCCATGATTTCCTGTTTGTGTTTTTATCATGTTCTGTTGCCTATTAGCGTTTTCTTTTTTAACACATTGTACGGTGTCCTTGGGTGTCATGAAAGGCGCCTAAAATAAAATGTATTATTATTATTATTAACATTCGTTTAGATCAGGGGTGTCCAAACTTTTTTCACCGAGGGCCACATACAGAAAAATATATGTATGGTCTTGGCCACTCACTAGAGTTGAGGTATATCGCCTCATAAGTTCAGTTATAAGTTGGAAAAGTCAATCCAATGTAGGTTAATTACTCTTGATACTTGAAAATGCCTCCAGAGGGTTTCATTTATTTTGTTAGCAGCTCATTACTGAAAACAGAAGCTTCAGATTGCTGATAATAAGAGGAAATATGAAGGGTCTATTTCAAGGTTGTTATGTGAATTTGTTATTGGGCTTTTTTCTTATCAACTTAGATTTGTTAGAACATGTTTTCAACTTGAATGGATTGAATTTATTTGACAATTGGGCTTATTAACACATGAATACTGTGTACTATATTTGAACATATATTTAAGAAGAACAATATAAGACAAGCAGAAGTTTATTATACTCATTATACTTTTTGAATTTGCTGAGGGCCGGTTCAAAATTGTCCGCGGGCCGCATTTGGCACCCGGGCCGTAGTTTGGACACCCCTGTTTTAGATAGAAATAAAGATACACGCAGACAACATATAACATACGTGAGACACACTGCAGAATTTGCTGATGTGAACCTCCCTAACATCTCATTTATCTTCCAACATGCCCTGTTCCCCTGCAGATGTAATGCAACATCAGCGTCCATGTTCCTCCGCTCCATCTGTAACACAACC